>NC_134275.1:80181111-80473611 GCF_031893055.1 Leptodactylus fuscus
TCTGCCAAACAACAGCCCAAAGGGCAAGTTCTCCAAACACGAGGAGTGAAAGATGGTCGGAAAAATGGCGGGGACGAGGAAAAAGTGCAACAAGTCTGAGTCCTCATTCACTGGCCATTGACCTTCTCCCTCATGAGCTGCAGCATCATCTCCGAGTAATGCTCCAGTAGCCGCAGGGTTGGGTTGCCCGGATTCCTCTCGTGGCCCGACAAATCTCTTGCAGAAGATTCTTTCTGGCCGACTTTCACCAAGTCTATTTCACGATGAATGTGATCGAAGGCGTCGAAGAATAAGGACGTGAGATGAGACTTCTCTTCGTGGGGACCGCTGTAGTCTTCAATCTGTAAGGGATAAAATCACAACCAAAGAAAGGGCTTCAGAGAAGAGGCCATGAGACAGGACTGTGCAAAAGTTTTAGACAGGCGTGGAATGCATGCAGCACAGCAAGAATAATTTCAGAAATAAAAGGGTTAATAGTTTATTTTGTCCATTACCTAAATAAAGTGAAATGTAAATCCCATTAATATTTGGTGTGACCTTTGCCCTCTGCCCCCAATCAATTCTTCTCGGTACTTGCAGATGATTTTTGGCAGGTTGTATCCGCTGCCATCTTGGAGAACTAAGCCCAGATCTTCTGTGGATGTTGCTCGCTCCAATCCGTCTGTCTCTTCATGTCATCCCAGAGAGACTGGATGATGATGAGATCAGGGCTGTATCTGTGGGGGCCGGATCATCACTTCCAGGACTCCTCCCCCAAAGGGCAAAGGTCACACCAAATATTGGAAATCCAAAGAGACTGCCAAGAACCTAGCGTATAAGGATTGATAAATTCCCCTCACTGTATCTGAAGATACTTTACAGTGTCCCACTTACCTCTCTGTAGATTTGCAGCGTCTTTTGGAAGGTGCGGTGAAGTTCTTCTACCGCCTGCTCACACCGGCTCACCAGGACGGTCACATCTGATCAGGGGCAGATTACAGATTAGAAGAGGGATTCACCCCCAAAAGACCAGATAACACTTTGTATAAACCCACCATACTGCACTAAACTAGATGGAAGCTATTGCCATGATACACTGGAGTGTTAAATATACGGATTTCTTACTTTAATTATAATACTGGAGTGGGGAGGGGAGGCGCCTGCTGCAGCACATTGTCTTACAGCCAGACAAGACAGTATAGATAAGGAGAATGGGAGCAAGGCTGAGCGCCAGGGACACCGGGTCCGAATAGCCAAATGACATCCATCACTGATCAGCGCAGTCACCCTGATCATTTTGGTTCTTTGTTTATCCAGACCTATTCAGCCATTCTAAAGATATAAGCCCTGTTCGTGTTAATGCAGATTAGGGTCTAACTAACCAATGGGGCGGTAACACTGATTTCTCTCGGAGCAGGTTCTTTGGGCTGTAAGTCATAGTAGACATAGTGTCACTAACAGGGCTTATATCTTTGGAATAGCTGAACAGAAATTTGGATAGACAAAATACCAAAATTCTCAGAGTGACAGCGCCAATCACATGATGGGTGTCATTCGGCTCTTCAGATCTGGTTGACAGTTCTTGTCTAATTATGTACTTAAGGCAAGATAAAATAATCCAGAATCAGAAAAAATAAAAATAAAATTGAAAAAAAAAAAAAAAAAAAAAAAAATAAAATGGGGAAAAAAAAAATTCTCTCTGGGGTGCTGAGATTTAAGGTACTGCTTGTCAGGCGCCTCACGCTGTAGTATTGGAGTGCCTGTTCCTTTGCTCGCTGGTGACATGGACCCATATCTCAGCCCGGATATCAGAAGCCAACTGCTGCCTGAATATTTCGGGGGTTTTTTTTGGGTGGAGTCAAACTTTACACCGTAGATTGACATTGACTTACCTGGGTCTCCAGGACTGCGGCATGAAGGCGACAAGCTGTTTCTTGAATTTTGAGGTTCTTCCATGACTTGGTGGCTTGTACAGAGACTGAGGCCTACATGGTTTGGGAAGTCGGCTATAGACGCCCTTCTGGGCAAGTCCTGAACTTCTGGTGACCTACAGCTCGATGAAGAGGTTCTCCATTTTTCGATGGCAGGTCCATTCTTCGGGCCATCTCCATTTTTGGGCTTCACACTGTTGAGTTCCTCTTTTCTAGATGTTTTTGAGAGGTTATTGACCGACTTTGCCTTCTTCTTCAGGCGAGGAATAACTCCACATGTGGAAGGCGGTGGCATTAGGAGTTTATCAGATAGCGGGTTGGAGACGACTGAAGGTTTTCCTCTCTCTTGGTGCAAGAAGAAGGAGGAGGACGAGGGGATCTGCTCACAAGATGTGGAGACCACGAGAGGTTTGTAGGAGTTGTCCTCACCAGCAAGCAACTTGTTTTGCTCTAGAGATGACAAGTCTATGGTGGACAGGGGCCGGGGCAGATGAGACAGCCTTTTGTGCTCTTCTGCCTGGGGGCCGCCGTTAAGGTTCTCCCCCATGGAAACACTGCGGAATATTTTTGCCTTGAAACTAGCGGTGGCTTCCATGTAGGATCTCCCTTTGTTGGATTTGTTCTTATTTGGCCAACACCCAGGAAAGGAGGCCCGTGAGGATGACGAGGATGAGGATTTCTCATTCTGCTGGAGTTTTTGCAGACTGGTTGAGGATTTTGAGATATCTGGACAAAAAAATAAAACAATTTATAGTAAAAACGGTAAATTCAAAGGGTCATTACCATCTTAAAGAAACACTAAGCCTAGAAATAGATACAAGGACGTGAAGGAGCCTCACAAATAGGTTTGTAGAAACCCTGTAGGACTGATCTCTACCTGACAATGCTCCACCTTTGGTGAGAAGTGGACAGTGTCAGGTGACTTAGCCAAGGAGGCGGGGCTTAATCTTTTTACGCTACAGCAGACAGGGCAGCTTACATCCACAGGAAGAGACGGAAGGAAGACAAGGATCTCCTGGGACACGCGGCAAAGATATCTCAAATGGATACAGGAGCCGAGTACAAGGAAGGGGGGGGGAGGCTCCTGCTGCAGCCAATTCTCTTACAGTAACTGCAGAAATCCTGCACAGAGCACAAGATCTCCTCCTTAAGTTATTTACTAAGCGCCCCCTAGTGGGGATCACGACACAACTCTATAACATCACTTACCAGCAGATTTTCTCCTCTCCATTCTCTCTGGTGCTTTTTCTACCAGTCTCTTCCATAAAAATAGAAATTTTATATACATTATGCAGTGTACTTTTTTTTTTTTTTATATAGCATATAAAACATTACTTCATGTTCCACATTTAAATGATATTTAATAAAAGCCACCCCAAAAAACATTCCTTTAATTCAGGGGTAGGAAACCTTCGGCTCTCCAGCTGCTGTGAAACTACAACTCCCAGCATGCTCCATTCACTTCCATGGGAGTTCCAAGAACAGCAGAGCAAGTATGCATGCTGGGAGTTGTAGTCTTGCAACAGCTGGAGAGCCGAAGGTTGGCGACCCCTTCTGAGATACCAAGCAGAGAAGGAGTAGGTAAACTGTGCCATCAATTCCAGTAGTGGATGCCATAACGGCACAGCGGTGTTATCTTCCATTGTAATCCTGGTTGTGATGTAAGCGAGGTGACTGATGCAAAGAAAAAGTCCTACAGAATTGCTATGTGTCAGTCTATTAGGCTTAGTGGCCAGAGTAGTTGTTACATGATTTAGTGCTATTGTATAATACAGACAGTGACATGGAAAGTTAAAATCTATATAAAAAAAAAAAAAAAAAAAACTTTTTTTTCTGATAAAGTTCTACGTGAGATTTTTGCTAGATTTCCATAGGCCCCCTAAGAATCTATAGTATCAGTCCAATGATCTGATCTTCAGACTTGTATTATTCCTGTTACCTCTGAAAGTCTCCGCTGCGATCGCTCAGGTTCCACTTTAGGTTCTGCACTGAATGCTGTCGCCATCTGCTGGCCGCCTGATAGAAAGCCACACACCGTCCTGTACGATAAAGGAAACACGACATTGGGTAATGCAGTAACCTGGAGCGGTTGCTGTGACCTGCAGGGTGACGTCAGTGACCTGTTAATCCTCAGGCTCCGGGATAAGAACTTAGACGAGAAGCTCAGGCGCAGGTTCAGCTCTTCATCATCCTCATCCGGCTTCAGATCTTTCAATGTGTTGTCAAATTTCTCTGCATAGATGAGACAGGAATAGGTTTACAGACAGACTGGACCCTCCAAACAGTCCTGGGACTCCTCTATTATTCCTCAGCCCACCATGAGTGTCCCAGCTATAATGTAGTCTGCATCAGTATGCCATAAAGCAAACCCTGAGCTGTGTGTGGTCACGTGGGCTGTAGTGGTCCATGTACAAGCATCTATAGAAGACTAAGGAAAGGCTCCATGTTCACTTCATACAAACACATATGTAGGGTGACTGAAACCACCTCAAAGGCAGTGGTCCCCTTTAAACAGGGTAGCCAGGACACCTCTCGAATAGTCTTCTCTCCCATGACACTATTATAATGGACCACGTGCCTACTGGTGTATGAACATGTCCCGATTCAGTGCATTGTGCTGACTGTGCATTACATGCCACTGATAGGTGTATATAATGAATAAAGGGTTATTCCAGTTGCTTTTTTATTGATATACTCTCAGGATCAGTCCCCAATAAGAGATGAGCGGCGGTCTAACAACTGGGACCCCCCACTGATCTGCAGCCTGTGATGTAATAACAGTCTCGGTCTATTCACTTCTATGGGATGAGACTGTAATTAGATCTTGCAGCCACTATGAATTAGATGCTGTGCAATAAAGACTCCGTCACACAGCTGATCAGCAGGGATCCCGGGTGTCAGACGTCCAGTGATCTCTTACCTACCCTTGTCTACATAATAGTGTGGCCACTCCATATAGAGGGGCGCCTGCCTGCTTTTGTCCTCCTGTGAGGCTCCAGGTCTATCCATGTGCCAATAGCTTTCTAGGCCAGACTTCACCCTGTAGTCACCTTCAGCCAGAGCATCGGCCAACGTGTCAAAGTGTTTCTTCACAAATCTCTCCTGTTCTGGCGTCTCTGGACGGAAGTTTTCCTCCGCATCATTGTCATCCAGCTCCGCTTCAGAGCAATTGTCTGGCGTCAATGAATCTTCATCTGCAATGAGAAATAGACATAAAGCTACATCTAGAAACAAAAAAAATAAAATAAAATTGACATTATTAGGTATGGCGGGGGTGGGGGTGGGGACATGCTCAGGAGTTATCCAGGACTAGGACTTATGCAAACAAATGGGGCTGCAGCAAGACCAAGTGACCAACGGAGGTGACGTAACTTCCTTCGAAGTGGAAATGGAGCTTAGTAGTATAGTCCTGGATAATGCCTTTAAGAAGCTGGACTCTTCTTAAAAGGAATTCTACTATTAAAATCAAATTTTTTTCTCGTTGACACGTAGGAATAGTCTTAAGAAAGTCCATTCTTCTCCTACCTTTAG
Organism: Leptodactylus fuscus; assembly: GCF_031893055.1. Taxonomy (NCBI): domain Eukaryota; kingdom Metazoa; phylum Chordata; class Amphibia; order Anura; family Leptodactylidae; genus Leptodactylus; species Leptodactylus fuscus. The sequence continues at coordinate 80,186,553 of NC_134275.1, forward strand.
ATGTCTTCCCCGCACCGCCGTTCGGTAGAAATCCCGGTTTTCATCGGTATGCAATTTAGTTCTCCTGCAGCACTGGGGGCGGGGCCCAAGCGCTCAAACAGCACTGGAGGTGTCCCCAATGCTGCGAGAGAACTCTCCAGCTCCGCCTCCATCTTCTTCAGAAACGGACTCTTCACGCGTCTTCTTCCAGCGCTGGGGGTCAAACTTCTAGGCTTCAGGCAGAGCAGACTGCACATGCCCGGGCCACAAGAAAATGGCCGCTTACACAGTAAGTAAGCGGCCATTTTCTGGTGGCCTACGGGCATGCGCAGTCAGCTTTGCCCGAGGCCTACAAGTTTCACCGCCTGCATCAGAAGACGACGAGTGAAGAGGCCGTTCCGGAAGAAGATGGAGGCGGAGCTGGAGAGTTCTCTTGCAGTATTGGGCCCGCCCCCAGTGCTGTGAGAGAACTTATTTGCATACCGGGATTTATACCGAACAGCGGTGCGGAGAAGACACCTAAACGTAGAAGAATAGACTAAGGATGTTATATATATCGATATTTGATATATTCGATTTTAATGGTAGAATCTAGAGATGAGCGAGTAGTATTTGAAACTGTAGTTTCGAATACCTCACTCCATAGGAACGAATGGAAGCGGCTGGCGCACTGCCGGCGGCCAGCGCTTAACCCCTTCGCGATCGGCCGCTCCCATTCATTCCTATCTAGGATTCAAATACTATTCGCTCAACACTAGTAGAATCCCTTTAACATTTAAAGGGGTTATCCAGGACTAGGAATGAAGCAAACAAATGGGGCTGTGCAAAACCATGTGACAAACAGATGTCACTTCCCTCCAAGAGGAATTGGAGCTTCGTAGTATAGTCCTGGATAATCCCTTTAAGAAGCTGTACTCTAACCATCCCTGGTCACTGCTGCCCCTACTCTTCTCGGACCTCTGTTGCTCCCTACTTGGGGGTCAATAACCACCAGGACGCTGAGATTATCGGTCTGTCCTGGTGCTCATAGGGGGATAAAGGGGCTTTCTGCAATTATAATATTGATTTCTTCTTAAATAGATCCAACCCCTGACCGAGGGGCCACAGCGTTCCAGAAAGACACATCCTCTTCACGGATTATCGGGCACAATTCAATGCTTTTGGTAAAGGCTGTGGATGGTTACTGTAGCTCAGTCCTATCCGGCAGTGGAATGGGACGGAGATGCAATACCAAGCACAACCACTACCAAGCGTATGGCGCTGTATCCTACAGTAGTTACAGATGGATCCATACATACTGTGTACAGTTTGACAATAGAAGGCAAAAAGTCATTGAAGAAATCGTAAGACTATAAGATTTATGTGAGAGCATTATTACCTGGGTCAATAAATAAATTGAGAGATTTTGCCCCCCCCCCCCTAGAACTTTGGTTTTTTTTACAATTTAGATGGAATCTGATTAGATTGTGGTCACTATTACCAAGGATTTTGCCAACAGTGACATTTCCAACAAGTCCTGCATTATTAAAAACCAATCACGATCAATCCAGCAGAGCGTGCTGTACCATGACCTCAGTCAATATCAGTGTAGTTAAAATTACCCATCAAGACCTCTGTGCAGGCTTTTCCTACATATTTTGCGTATACAACTGATCTTCTAAATCCTCAGTTATGTTGGAGGTGTATAGATTATGCCAAAAACTATTTGATCAGTGACCCCATGCTTATGCAATTGCATGCTCATGGATTCCACATCGTCACATTTGCCTCTTTTACACTGACTTTTATATAGCTTATTCCTTCATTGTAGATCTTATTTTCAGATAGAAATTTTCTCACCCCTGTAGTCTGTTTGATGTCCAAAACTCTATCATAGTCTCTCTGGTAGAACATCTGCTCTGACTAATGTGCTCCTCTAAGCTTTGGGCAGCATAATAGCCATTCATCAGGCTTAAACCACCACCACCAGGGGTACTGGGAAAAGCAAGGTATCAGCAACTTAAGGGAAGAGCCATGGGACGTCACAGATGGTGAGAACTTCCAGCAAAAGACGACAAAGCAGCAGGACCAGGAGCACACTGGGAGGCAGTAATCTGGAACACCCAATACCACTAGGCCCCCTTCCAGATAAATGACAAGGGCAACACAAAAACAAACAAGTCACAAGGAAGTGTTAAGAGCGGACACATCTGTACACCACCCTTTAGACTGCGTTGCTCCATTTGTGATTGCTCGCCCCATCAGTATGTCTTTGTAGAATGGGAGGAAATCCACACAAACACAGGAGAACATACAAACTCCATGCAGATGCAGGAGTCCAGCGCTGCAAGACTGCAGTGCTAACCACCCAGCCAGTGTTTGCTTCTCTTATCCTGCTGCCCCCTGTTGGTGACCCCACGGAGGGCTGTGACATTCTCATCGGTGGACAATCGTAACGAATATCCGTTTCAATACAAAGACGCAATTTTTCAACCTGTGATTTATTATCACCAGCACAACACAGACAAGAATTACAACTATAAAAAATGTACACTTTTTTTACAAGCATATTTTTCCCCAAATTAAAGTTTTTATATATATGTTACATACACAAATAGCAGACAAAATTAAAGAGGAAGGAGCAAATTTTAAGAGCAAAGGGATCACCTGCCCCAAAGAATAAATATGGGGGAGGGGAGACAAACAAAAACAAAACCTGTAGCTCTGAGTTGACCATAAAGACAGACATTGATGGGCCAGAACCAGTAGCTAGCCAATTCTGCTCTACTGGCAAGTCTAAGGGACTGAAACCGACCTTCGGCATCCAATGGTAAGGCGATCACATGGCCAAAAAGTTATCCAAGATGTTGAGGCCTTCTATAGCCAATCCGAGCCCCAGCTACAACCATGGACCCCGCTTACTAGGATATACCGACCCCGTGGGTCACTTCAGGTTCAAGTCCAATAAAACATCTGATACAAATCGACTCAGAACCCGAAACAAAGTGCAAAGTAACTAAATACTGCCAAACAACAGCCCAAAGGGCAAGTTCTCCAAACACGAGGAGTGAAAGATGGTCGGAAAAATGGCGGAGACGAGGAAAAAGTGCAACAAGTCTGAGTCCTCATTCACTGGCCATTGACCTTCTCCCTCATGAGCTGCAGCATCATCTCCGAGTAATGCTCCAGTAGCCGCAGGGTTGGGTTGCCCGGATTCCTCTCGTGGCCCGACAAATCTCTTGCAGAAGATTCTTTCTGGCCGACTTTCACCAAGTCTATTTCACGATGAATGTGATCGAAGGCGTCGAAGAATAAGGACGTGAGATGAGACTTCTCTTCGTGGGGACCGCTGTAGTCTTCAATCTGTAAGGGATAAAATCACAACCAAAGAAAGGGCTTCAGAGAAGAGGCCATGAGACAGGACTGTGCAAAAGTTTTAGACAGGCGTGGAATGCATGCAGCACAGCAAGAATAATTTCAGAAATAAAAGGGTTAATAGTTTATTTTGTCCATTACCTAAATAAAGTGAAATGTAAATCCCATTAATATTTGGTGTGACCTTTGCCCTCTGCCCCCAATCAATTCTTCTCGGTACTTGCAGATGATTTTTGGCAGGTTGTATCCGCTGCCATCTTGGAGAACTAAGCCCAGATCTTCTGTGGATGTTGCTCGCTCCAATCCGTCTGTCTCTTCATGTCATCCCAGAGAGACTGGATGATGATGAGATCAGGGCTGTATCTGTGGGGGCCGGATCATCACTTCCAGGACTCCTCCCCCAAAGGGCAAAGGTCACACCAAATATTGGAAATCCAAAGAGACTGCCAAGAACCTAGCGTATAAGGATTGATAAATTCCCCTCACTGTATCTGAAGATACTTTACAGTGTCCACTTACCTCTCTGTAGATTTGCAGCGTCTTTTGGAAGGTGCGGTGAAGTTCTTCTACCGCCTGCTCACACCGGCTCACCAGGACGGTCACATCTGATCAGGGGCAGATTACAGATTAGAAGAGGGATTCACCCCCAAAAGACCAGATAACACTTTGTATAAACCCACCATACTGCACTAAACTAGATGGAAGCTATTGCCATGATACACTGGAGTGTTAAATATACGGATTTCTTACTTTAATTATAATACTGGAGTGGGGAGGGGAGGCGCCTGCTGCAGCACATTGTCTTACAGCCAGACAAGACAGTATAGATAAGGAGAATGGGAGCAAGGCTGAGCGCCAGGGACACCGGGTCCGAATAGCCAAATGACATCCATCACTGATCAGCGCAGTCACCCTGATCATTTTGGTTCTTTGTTTATCCAGACCTATTCAGCCATTCTAAAGATATAAGCCCTGTTCGTGTTAATGCAGATTAGGGTCTAACTAACCAATGGGGCGGTAACACTGATTTCTCTCGGAGCAGGTTCTTTGGGCTGTAAGTCATAGTAGACATAGTGTCACTAACAGGGCTTATATCTTTGGAATAGCTGAACAGATTTGGATAGACAAAATACCAAAATTCTCAGAGTGACAGCGCCAATCACATGATGGGTGTCATTCGGCTCTTCAGATCTGGTTGACAGTTCTTGTCTAATTATGTACTTAAGGCAAGATAAAATAATCCAGAATCAGAAAAAATAAAAATAAAATTGAAAAAATAAAAAAAAAATAAAAAAAATAAAATGGGGAAAAAAAAAATTCTCTCTGGGGTGCTGAGATTTAAGGTACTGCTTGTCAGGCGCCTCACGCTGTAGTATTGGAGTGCCTGTTCCTTTGCTCGCTGGTGACATGGACCCATATCTCAGCCCGGATATCAGAAGCCAACTGCTGCCTGAATATTTCGGGTTTTTTTTTTGGGTGGAGTCAAACTTTACACCGTAGATTGACATTGACTTACCTGGGTCTCCAGGACTGCGGCATGAAGGCGACAAGCTGTTTCTTGAATTTTGAGGTTCTTCCATGACTTGGTGGCTTGTACAGAGACTGAGGCCTACATGGTTTGGGAAGTCGGCTATAGACGCCCTTCTGGGCAAGTCCTGAACTTCTGGTGACCTACAGCTCGATGAAGAGGTTCTCCATTTTTCGATGGCAGGTCCATTCTTCGGGCCATCTCCATTTTTGGGCTTCACACTGTTGAGTTCCTCTTTTCTAGATGTTTTTGAGAGGTTATTGACCGACTTTGCCTTCTTCTTCAGGCGAGGAATAACTCCACATGTGGAAGGCGGTGGCATTAGGAGTTTATCAGATAGCGGGTTGGAGACGACTGAAGGTTTTCCTCTCTCTTGGTGCAAGAAGAAGGAGGAGGACGAGGGGATCTGCTCACAAGATGTGGAGACCACGAGAGGTTTGTAGGAGTTGTCCTCACCAGCAAGCAACTTGTTTTGCTCTAGAGATGACAAGTCTATGGTGGACAGGGGCCGGGGCAGATGAGACAGCCTTTTGTGCTCTTCTGCCTGGGGGCCGCCGTTAAGGTTCTCCCCCATGGAAACACTGCGGAATATTTTTGCCTTGAAACTAGCGGTGGCTTCCATGTAGGATCTCCCTTTGTTGGATTTGTTCTTATTTGGCCAACACCCAGGAAAGGAGGCCCGTGAGGATGACGAGGATGAGGATTTCTCATTCTGCTGGAGTTTTTGCAGACTGGTTGAGGATTTTGAGATATCTGGACAAAAAAATAAAACAATTTATAGTAAAAACGGTAAATTCAAAGGGTCATTACCATCTTAAAGAAACACTAAGCCTAGAAATAGATACAAGGACGTGAAGGAGCCTCACAAATAGGTTTGTAGAAACCCTGTAGGACTGATCTCTACCTGACAATGCTCCACCTTTGGTGAGAAGTGGACAGTGTCAGGTGACTTAGCCAAGGAGGCGGGGCTTAATCTTTTTACGCTACAGCAGACAGGGCAGCTTACATCCACAGGAAGAGACGGAAGGAAGACAAGGATCTCCTGGGACACGCGGCAAAGATATCTCAAATGGATACAGGAGCCGAGTACAAGGAAGGGGGGGGGAGGCTCCTGCTGCAGCCAATTCTCTTACAGTAACTGCAGAAATCCTGCACAGAGCACAAGATCTCCTCCTTAAGTTATTTACTAAGCGCCCCCTAGTGGGGATCACGACACAACTCTATAACATCACTTACCAGCAGATTTTCTCCTCTCCATTCTCTCTGGTGCTTTTTCTACCAGTCTCTTCCATAAAAATAGAAATTTTATATACATTATGCAGTGTACTTTTTTTTTTTTTTTATATAGCATATAAAACATTACTTCATGTTCCACATTTAAATGATATTTAATAAAAGCCACCCCAAAAAACATTCCTTTAATTCAGGGGTAGGAAACCTTCGGCTCTCCAGCTGCTGTGAAACTACAACTCCCAGCATGCTCCATTCACTTCCATGGGAGTTCCAAGAACAGCAGAGCAAGTATGCATGCTGGGAGTTGTAGTCTTGCAACAGCTGGAGAGCCGAAGGTTGGCGACCCCTTCTGAGATACCAAGCAGAGAAGGAGTAGGTAAACTGTGCCATCAATTCCAGTAGTGGATGCCATAACGGCACAGCGGTGTTATCTTCCATTGTAATCCTGGTTGTGATGTAAGCGAGGTGACTGATGCAAAGAAAAAGTCCTACAGAATTGCTATGTGTCAGTCTATTAGGCTTAGTGGCCAGAGTAGTTGTTACATGATTTAGTGCTATTGTATAATACAGACAGTGACATGGAAAGTTAAAATCTATATAAAAAAAAAAAAAACAACAACTTTTTTTTCTGATAAAGTTCTACGTGAGATTTTTGCTAGATTTCCATAGGCCCCCTAAGAATCTATAGTATCAGTCCAATGATCTGATCTTCAGACTTGTATTATTCCTGTTACCTCTGAAAGTCTCCGCTGCGATCGCTCAGGTTCCACTTTAGGTTCTGCACTGAATGCTGTCGCCATCTGCTGGCCGCCTGATAGAAAGCCACACACCGTCCTGTACGATAAAGGAAACACGACATTGGGTAATGCAGTAACCTGGAGCGGTTGCTGTGAACTGCAGGGTGACGTCAGTGACCTGTTAATCCTCAGGCTCCGGGATAAGAACTTAGACGAGAAGCTCAGGCGCAGGTTCAGCTCTTCATCATCCTCATCCGGCTTCAGATCTTTCAATGTGTTGTCAAATTTCTCTGCATAGATGAGACAGGAATAGGTTTACAGACAGACTGGACCCTCCAAACAGTCCTGGGACTCCTCTATTATTCCTCAGCCCACCATGAGTGTCCCAGCTATAATGTAGTCTGCATCAGTATGCCATAAAGCAAACCCTGAGCTGTGTGTGGTCACGTGGGCTGTAGTGGTCCATGTACAAGCATCTATAGAAGACTAAGGAAAGGCTCCATGTTCACTTCATACAAACACATATGTAGGGTGACTGAAACCACCTCAAAGGCAGTGGTCCCCTTTAAACAGGGTAGCCAGGACACCTCTCGAATAGTCTTCTCTCCCATGACACTATTATAATGGACCACGTGCCTACTGGTGTATGAACATGTCCCGATTCAGTGCATTGTGCTGACTGTGCATTACATGCCACTGATAGGTGTATATAATGAATAAAGGGTTATTCCAGTTGCTTTTTTATTGATATACTCTCAGGATCAGTCCCCAATAAGAGATGAGCGGCGGTCTAACAACTGGGACCCCCCACTGATCTGCAGCCTGTGATGTAATAACAGTCTCGGTCTATTCACTTCTATGGGATGAGACTGTAATTAGATCTTGCAGCCACTATGAATTAGATGCTGTGCAATAAAGACTCCGTCACACAGCTGATCAGCAGGGATCCCGGGTGTCAGACGTCCAGTGATCTCTTACCTACCCTTGTCTACATAATAGTGTGGCCACTCCATATAGAGGGGCGCCTGCCTGCTTTTGTCCTCCTGTGAGGCTCCAGGTCTATCCATGTGCCAATAGCTTTCTAGGCCAGACTTCACCCTGTAGTCACCTTCAGCCAGAGCATCGGCCAACGTGTCAAAGTGTTTCTTCACAAATCTCTCCTGTTCTGGCGTCTCTGGACGGAAGTTTTCCTCCGCATCATTGTCATCCAGCTCCGCTTCAGAGCAATTGTCTGGCGTCAATGAATCTTCATCTGCAATGAGAAATAGACATAAAGCTACATCTAGAAACAAAAAAAATAAAATAAAATTGACATTATTAGGTATGGCGGGGGTGGGGGTGGGGACATGCTCAGGAGTTATCCAGGACTAGGACTTATGCAAACAAATGGGGCTGCAGCAAGACCAAGTGACCAACGGAGGTGACGTAACTTCCTTCGAAGTGGAAATGGAGCTTAGTAGTATAGTCCTGGATAATGCCTTTAAGAAGCTGGACTCTTCTTAAAAGGAATTCTACTATTAAAATCAAATTTTTTTCTCGTTGACACGTAGGAATAGTCTTAAGAAAGTCCATTCTTCTCCTACCTTTAGATGTCTTCCCCGCACCGCCGTTCGGTAGAAATCCCGGTTTTCATCGGTATGCAATTTAGTTCTCCTGCAGCACTGGGGGCGGGGCCCAAGCGCTCAAACAGCACTGGAGGTGTCCCCAATGCTGCGAGAGAACTCTCCAGCTCCGCCTCCATCTTCTTCAGAAACGGACTCTTCACGCGTCTTCTTCCAGCGCTGGGGGTCAAACTTCTAGGCTTCAGGCAGAGCAGACTGCACATGCCCGGGCCACAAGAAAATGGCCGCTTACACAGTAAGTAAGCGGCCATTTTCTGGTGGCCTACGGGCATGCGCAGTCAGCTTTGCCCGAGGCCTACAAGTTTCACCGCCTGCATCAGAAGACGACGAGTGAAGAGGCCGTTCCGGAAGAAGATGGAGGCGGAGCTGGAGAGTTCTCTTGCAGTATTGGGCCCGCCCCCAGTGCTGTGAGAGAACTTATTTGCATACCGGGATTTATACCGAACAGCGGTGCGGAGAAGACACCTAAACGTAGAAGAATAGACTAAGGATGTTATATATATCGATATTTGATATATTCGATTTTAATGGTAGAATCTAGAGATGAGCGAGTAGTATTTGAAACTGTAGTTTCGAATACCTCACTCCATAGGAACGAATGGAAGCGGCTGGCGCACTGCCGGCGGCCAGCGCTTAACCCCTTCGCGATCGGCCGCTCCCATTCATTCCTATCTAGGATTCAAATACTATTCGCTCAACACTAGTAGAATCCCTTTAACATTTAAAGGGGTTATCCAGGACTAGGAATGAAGCAAACAAATGGGGCTGTGCAAAACCATGTGACAAACAGATGTCACTTCCCTCCAAGAGGAATTGGAGCTTCGTAGTATAGTCCTGGATAATCCCTTTAAGAAGCTGTACTCTAACCATCCCTGGTCACTGCTGCCCCTACTCTTCTCGGACCTCTGTTGCTCCCTACTTGGGGGTCAATAACCACCAGGACGCTGAGATTATCGGTCTGTCCTGGTGCTCATAGGGGGATAAAGGGGCTTTCTGCAATTATAATATTGATTTCTTCTTAAATAGATCCAACCCCTGACCGAGGGGCCACAGCGTTCCAGAAAGACACATCCTCTTCACGGATTATCGGGCACAATTCAATGCTTTTGGTAAAGGCTGTGGATGGTTACTGTAGCTCAGTCCTATCCGGCAGTGGAATGGGACGGAGATGCAATACCAAGCACAACCACTACCAAGCGTATGGCGCTGTATCCTACAGTAGTTACAGATGGATCCATACATACTGTGTACAGTTTGACAATAGAAGGCAAAAAGTCATTGAAGAAATCGTAAGACTATAAGATTTATGTGAGAGCATTATTACCTGGGTCAATAAATAAATTGAGAGATTTTGCCCCCCCCCCCCTAGAACTTTGGTTTTTTTTACAATTTAGATGGAATCTGATTAGATTGTGGTCACTATTACCAAGGATTTTGCCAACAGTGACATTTCCAACAAGTCCTGCATTATTAAAAACCAATCACGATCAATCCAGCAGAGCGTGCTGTACCATGACCTCAGTCAATATCAGTGTAGTTAAAATTACCCATCAAGACCTCTGTGCAGGCTTTTCCTACATATTTTGCGTATACAACTGATCTTCTAAATCCTCAGTTATGTTGGAGGTGTATAGATTATGCCAAAAACTATTTGATCAGTGACCCCATGCTTATGCAATTGCATGCTCATGGATTCCACATCGTCACATTTGCCTCTTTTACACTGACTTTTATATAGCTTATTCCTTCATTGTAGATCTTATTTTCAGATAGAAATTTTCTCACCCCTGTAGTCTGTTTGATGTCCAAAACTCTATCATAGTCTCTCTGGTAGAACATCTGCTCTGACTAATGTGCTCCTCTAAGCTTTGGGCAGCATAATAGCCATTCATCAGGCTTAAACCACCACCACCAGGGGTACTGGGAAAAGCAAGGTATCAGCAACTTAAGGGAAGAGCCATGGGACGTCACAGATGGTGAGAACTTCCAGCAAAAGACGACAAAGCAGCAGGACCAGGAGCACACTGGGAGGCAGTAATCTGGAACACCCAATACCACTAGGCCCCCTTCCAGATAAATGACAAGGGCAACACAAAAACAAACAAGTCACAAGGAAGTGTTAAGAGCGGACACATCTGTACACCACCCTTTAGACTGCGTTGCTCCATTTGTGATTGCTCGCCCCATCAGTATGTCTTTGTAGAATGGGAGGAAATCCACACAAACACAGGAGAACATACAAACTCCATGCAGATGCAGGAGTCCAGCGCTGCAAGACTGCAGTGCTAACCACCCAGCCAGTGTTTGCTTCTCTTATCCTGCTGCCCCCTGTTGGTGACCCCACGGAGGGCTGTGACATTCTCATCGGTGGACAATCGTAACGAATATCCGTTTCAATACAAAGACGCAATTTTTCAACCTGTGATTTATTATCACCAGCACAACACAGACAAGAATTACAACTATAAAAAATGTACACTTTTTTTACAAGCATATTTTTCCCCAAATTAAAGTTTTTATATATATGTTACATACACAAATAGCAGACAAAATTAAAGAGGAAGGAGCAAATTTTAAGAGCAAAGGGATCACCTGCCCCAAAGAATAAATATGGGGGAGGGGAGACAAACAAAAACAAAACCTGTAGCTCTGAGTTGACCATAAAGACAGACATTGATGGGCCAGAACCAGTAGCTAGCCAATTCTGCTCTACTGGCAAGTCTAAGGGACTGAAACCGACCTTCGGCATCCAATGGTAAGGCGATCACATGGCCAAAAAGTTATCCAAGATGTTGAGGCCTTCTATAGCCAATCCGAGCCCCAGCTACAACCATGGACCCCGCTTACTAGGATATACCGACCCCGTGGGTCACTTCAGGTTCAAGTCCAATAAAACATCTGATACAAATCGACTCAGAACCCGAAACAAAGTGCAAAGTAACTAAATACTGCCAAACAACAGCCCAAAGGGCAAGTTCTCCAAACACGAGGAGTGAAAGATGGTCGGAAAAATGGCGGAGACGAGGAAAAAGTGCAACAAGTCTGAGTCCTCATTCACTGGCCATTGACCTTCTCCCTCATGAGCTGCAGCATCATCTCCGAGTAATGCTCCAGTAGCCGCAGGGTTGGGTTGCCCGGATTCCTCTCGTGGCCCGACAAATCTCTTGCAGAAGATTCTTTCTGGCCGACTTTCACCAAGTCTATTTCACGATGAATGTGATCGAAGGCGTCGAAGAATAAGGACGTGAGATGAGACTTCTCTTCGTGGGGACCGCTGTAGTCTTCAATCTGTAAGGGATAAAATCACAACCAAAGAAAGGGCTTCAGAGAAGAGGCCATGAGACAGGACTGTGCAAAAGTTTTAGACAGGCGTGGAATGCATGCAGCACAGCAAGAATAATTTCAGAAATAAAAGGGTTAATAGTTTATTTTGTCCATTACCTAAATAAAGTGAAATGTAAATCCCATTAATATTTGGTGTGACCTTTGCCCTCTGCCCCCAATCAATTCTTCTCGGTACTTGCAGATGATTTTTGGCAGGTTGTATCCGCTGCCATCTTGGAGAACTAAGCCCAGATCTTCTGTGGATGTTGCTCGCTCCAATCCGTCTGTCTCTTCATGTCATCCCAGAGAGACTGGATGATGATGAGATCAGGGCTGTATCTGTGGGGGCCGGATCATCACTTCCAGGACTCCTCCCCCAAAGGGCAAAGGTCACACCAAATATTGGAAATCCAAAGAGACTGCCAAGAACCTAGCGTATAAGGATTGATAAATTCCCCTCACTGTATCTGAAGATACTTTACAGTGTCCACTTACCTCTCTGTAGATTTGCAGCGTCTTTTGGAAGGTGCGGTGAAGTTCTTCTACCGCCTGCTCACACCGGCTCACCAGGACGGTCACATCTGATCAGGGGCAGATTACAGATTAGAAGAGGGATTCACCCCCAAAAGACCAGATAACACTTTGTATAAACCCACCATACTGCACTAAACTAGATGGAAGCTATTGCCATGATACACTGGAGTGTTAAATATACGGATTTCTTACTTTAATTATAATACTGGAGTGGGGAGGGGAGGCGCCTGCTGCAGCACATTGTCTTACAGCCAGACAAGACAGTATAGATAAGGAGAATGGGAGCAAGGCTGAGCGCCAGGGACACCGGGTCCGAATAGCCAAATGACATCCATCACTGATCAGCGCAGTCACCCTGATCATTTTGGTTCTTTGTTTATCCAGACCTATTCAGCCATTCTAAAGATATAAGCCCTGTTCGTGTTAATGCAGATTAGGGTCTAACTAACCAATGGGGCGGTAACACTGATTTCTCTCGGAGCAGGTTCTTTGGGCTGTAAGTCATAGTAGACATAGTGTCACTAACAGGGCTTATATCTTTGGAATAGCTGAACAGATTTGGATAGACAAAATACCAAAATTCTCAGAGTGACAGCGCCAATCACATGATGGGTGTCATTCGGCTCTTCAGATCTGGTTGACAGTTCTTGTCTAATTATGTACTTAAGGCAAGATAAAATAATCCAGAATCAGAAAAAATAAAAATAAAATTGAAAAAATAAAAAAAAAATAAAAAAAATAAAATGGGGAAAAAAAAAATTCTCTCTGGGGTGCTGAGATTTAAGGTACTGCTTGTCAGGCGCCTCACGCTGTAGTATTGGAGTGCCTGTTCCTTTGCTCGCTGGTGACATGGACCCATATCTCAGCCCGGATATCAGAAGCCAACTGCTGCCTGAATATTTCGGGTTTTTTTTTTGGGTGGAGTCAAACTTTACACCGTAGATTGACATTGACTTACCTGGGTCTCCAGGACTGCGGCATGAAGGCGACAAGCTGTTTCTTGAATTTTGAGGTTCTTCCATGACTTGGTGGCTTGTACAGAGACTGAGGCCTACATGGTTTGGGAAGTCGGCTATAGACGCCCTTCTGGGCAAGTCCTGAACTTCTGGTGACCTACAGCTCGATGAAGAGGTTCTCCATTTTTCGATGGCAGGTCCATTCTTCGGGCCATCTCCATTTTTGGGCTTCACACTGTTGAGTTCCTCTTTTCTAGATGTTTTTGAGAGGTTATTGACCGACTTTGCCTTCTTCTTCAGGCGAGGAATAACTCCACATGTGGAAGGCGGTGGCATTAGGAGTTTATCAGATAGCGGGTTGGAGACGACTGAAGGTTTTCCTCTCTCTTGGTGCAAGAAGAAGGAGGAGGACGAGGGGATCTGCTCACAAGATGTGGAGACCACGAGAGGTTTGTAGGAGTTGTCCTCACCAGCAAGCAACTTGTTTTGCTCTAGAGATGACAAGTCTATGGTGGACAGGGGCCGGGGCAGATGAGACAGCCTTTTGTGCTCTTCTGCCTGGGGGCCGCCGTTAAGGTTCTCCCCCATGGAAACACTGCGGAATATTTTTGCCTTGAAACTAGCGGTGGCTTCCATGTAGGATCTCCCTTTGTTGGATTTGTTCTTATTTGGCCAACACCCAGGAAAGGAGGCCCGTGAGGATGACGAGGATGAGGATTTCTCATTCTGCTGGAGTTTTTGCAGACTGGTTGAGGATTTTGAGATATCTGGACAAAAAAATAAAACAATTTATAGTAAAAACGGTAAATTCAAAGGGTCATTACCATCTTAAAGAAACACTAAGCCTAGAAATAGATACAAGGACGTGAAGGAGCCTCACAAATAGGTTTGTAGAAACCCTGTAGGACTGATCTCTACCTGACAATGCTCCACCTTTGGTGAGAAGTGGACAGTGTCAGGTGACTTAGCCAAGGAGGCGGGGCTTAATCTTTTTACGCTACAGCAGACAGGGCAGCTTACATCCACAGGAAGAGACGGAAGGAAGACAAGGATCTCCTGGGACACGCGGCAAAGATATCTCAAATGGATACAGGAGCCGAGTACAAGGAAGGGGGGGGGAGGCTCCTGCTGCAGCCAATTCTCTTACAGTAACTGCAGAAATCCTGCACAGAGCACAAGATCTCCTCCTTAAGTTATTTACTAAGCGCCCCCTAGTGGGGATCACGACACAACTCTATAACATCACTTACCAGCAGATTTTCTCCTCTCCATTCTCTCTGGTGCTTTTTCTACCAGTCTCTTCCATAAAAATAGAAATTTTATATACATTATGCAGTGTACTTTTTTTTTTTTTTTATATAGCATATAAAACATTACTTCATGTTCCACATTTAAATGATATTTAATAAAAGCCACCCCAAAAAACATTCCTTTAATTCAGGGGTAGGAAACCTTCGGCTCTCCAGCTGCTGTGAAACTACAACTCCCAGCATGCTCCATTCACTTCCATGGGAGTTCCAAGAACAGCAGAGCAAGTATGCATGCTGGGAGTTGTAGTCTTGCAACAGCTGGAGAGCCGAAGGTTGGCGACCCCTTCTGAGATACCAAGCAGAGAAGGAGTAGGTAAACTGTGCCATCAATTCCAGTAGTGGATGCCATAACGGCACAGCGGTGTTATCTTCCATTGTAATCCTGGTTGTGATGTAAGCGAGGTGACTGATGCAAAGAAAAAGTCCTACAGAATTGCTATGTGTCAGTCTATTAGGCTTAGTGGCCAGAGTAGTTGTTACATGATTTAGTGCTATTGTATAATACAGACAGTGACATGGAAAGTTAAAATCTATATAAAAAAAAAAAAAACAACAACTTTTTTTTCTGATAAAGTTCTACGTGAGATTTTTGCTAGATTTCCATAGGCCCCCTAAGAATCTATAGTATCAGTCCAATGATCTGATCTTCAGACTTGTATTATTCCTGTTACCTCTGAAAGTCTCCGCTGCGATCGCTCAGGTTCCACTTTAGGTTCTGCACTGAATGCTGTCGCCATCTGCTGGCCGCCTGATAGAAAGCCACACACCGTCCTGTACGATAAAGGAAACACGACATTGGGTAATGCAGTAACCTGGAGCGGTTGCTGTGAACTGCAGGGTGACGTCAGTGACCTGTTAATCCTCAGGCTCCGGGATAAGAACTTAGACGAGAAGCTCAGGCGCAGGTTCAGCTCTTCATCATCCTCATCCGGCTTCAGATCTTTCAATGTGTTGTCAAATTTCTCTGCATAGATGAGACAGGAATAGGTTTACAGACAGACTGGACCCTCCAAACAGTCCTGGGACTCCTCTATTATTCCTCAGCCCACCATGAGTGTCCCAGCTATAATGTAGTCTGCATCAGTATGCCATAAAGCAAACCCTGAGCTGTGTGTGGTCACGTGGGCTGTAGTGGTCCATGTACAAGCATCTATAGAAGACTAAGGAAAGGCTCCATGTTCACTTCATACAAACACATATGTAGGGTGACTGAAACCACCTCAAAGGCAGTGGTCCCCTTTAAACAGGGTAGCCAGGACACCTCTCGAATAGTCTTCTCTCCCATGACACTATTATAATGGACCACGTGCCTACTGGTGTATGAACATGTCCCGATTCAGTGCATTGTGCTGACTGTGCATTACATGCCACTGATAGGTGTATATAATGAATAAAGGGTTATTCCAGTTGCTTTTTTATTGATATACTCTCAGGATCAGTCCCCAATAAGAGATGAGCGGCGGTCTAACAACTGGGACCCCCCACTGATCTGCAGCCTGTGATGTAATAACAGTCTCGGTCTATTCACTTCTATGGGATGAGACTGTAATTAGATCTTGCAGCCACTATGAATTAGATGCTGTGCAATAAAGACTCCGTCACACAGCTGATCAGCAGGGATCCCGGGTGTCAGACGTCCAGTGATCTCTTACCTACCCTTGTCTACATAATAGTGTGGCCACTCCATATAGAGGGGCGCCTGCCTGCTTTTGTCCTCCTGTGAGGCTCCAGGTCTATCCATGTGCCAATAGCTTTCTAGGCCAGACTTCACCCTGTAGTCACCTTCAGCCAGAGCATCGGCCAACGTGTCAAAGTGTTTCTTCACAAATCTCTCCTGTTCTGGCGTCTCTGGACGGAAGTTTTCCTCCGCATCATTGTCATCCAGCTCCGCTTCAGAGCAATTGTCTGGCGTCAATGAATCTTCATCTGCAATGAGAAATAGACATAAAGCTACATCTAGAAACAAAAAAAATAAAATAAAATTGACATTATTAGGTATGGCGGGGGTGGGGGTGGGGACATGCTCAGGAGTTATCCAGGACTAGGACTTATGCAAACAAATGGGGCTGCAGCAAGACCAAGTGACCAACGGAGGTGACGTAACTTCCTTCGAAGTGGAAATGGAGCTTAGTAGTATAGTCCTGGATAATGCCTTTAAGAAGCTGGACTCTTCTTAAAAGGAATTCTACTATTAAAATCAAATTTTTTTCTCGTTGACACGTAGGAATAGTCTTAAGAAAGTCCATTCTTCTCCTACCTTTAGATGTCTTCCCCGCACCGCCGTTCGGTAGAAATCCCGGTTTTCATCGGTATGCAATTTAGTTCTCCTGCAGCACTGGGGGCGGGGCCCAAGCGCTCAAACAGCACTGGAGGTGTCCCCAATGCTGCGAGAGAACTCTCCAGCTCCGCCTCCATCTTCTTCAGAAACGGACTCTTCACGCGTCTTCTTCCAGCGCTGGGGGTCAAACTTCTAGGCTTCAGGCAGAGCAGACTGCACATGCCCGGGCCACAAGAAAATGGCCGCTTACACAGTAAGTAAGCGGCCATTTTCTGGTGGCCTACGGGCATGCGCAGTCAGCTTTGCCCGAGGCCTACAAGTTTCACCGCCTGCATCAGAAGACGACGAGTGAAGAGGCCGTTCCGGAAGAAGATGGAGGCGGAGCTGGAGAGTTCTCTTGCAGTATTGGGCCCGCCCCCAGTGCTGTGAGAGAACTTATTTGCATACCGGGATTTATACCGAACAGCGGTGCGGAGAAGACACCTAAACGTAGAAGAATAGACTAAGGATGTTATATATATCGATATTTGATATATTCGATTTTAATGGTAGAATCTAGAGATGAGCGAGTAGTATTTGAAACTGTAGTTTCGAATACCTCACTCCATAGGAACGAATGGAAGCGGCTGGCGCACTGCCGGCGGCCAGCGCTTAACCCCTTCGCGATCGGCCGCTCCCATTCATTCCTATCTAGGATTCAAATACTATTCGCTCAACACTAGTAGAATCCCTTTAACATTTAAAGGGGTTATCCAGGACTAGGAATGAAGCAAACAAATGGGGCTGTGCAAAACCATGTGACAAACAGATGTCACTTCCCTCCAAGAGGAATTGGAGCTTCGTAGTATAGTCCTGGATAATCCCTTTAAGAAGCTGTACTCTAACCATCCCTGGTCACTGCTGCCCCTACTCTTCTCGGACCTCTGTTGCTCCCTACTTGGGGGTCAATAACCACCAGGACGCTGAGATTATCGGTCTGTCCTGGTGCTCATAGGGGGATAAAGGGGCTTTCTGCAATTATAATATTGATTTCTTCTTAAATAGATCCAACCCCTGACCGAGGGGCCACAGCGTTCCAGAAAGACACATCCTCTTCACGGATTATCGGGCACAATTCAATGCTTTTGGTAAAGGCTGTGGATGGTTACTGTAGCTCAGTCCTATCCGGCAGTGGAATGGGACGGAGATGCAATACCAAGCACAACCACTACCAAGCGTATGGCGCTGTATCCTACAGTAGTTACAGATGGATCCATACATACTGTGTACAGTTTGACAATAGAAGGCAAAAAGTCATTGAAGAAATCGTAAGACTATAAGATTTATGTGAGAGCATTATTACCTGGGTCACCGAGAGATAACAGTCCATCAATGTGGGCCTCATTGCCCTTGTCGAAAGTCCGCTCTTCAATAGAAAAATCGCTGAAAAATAACAAAGAAGATATATTGTATCATAATATTATATACGTCATGTGAGTGCCTGGAGAAGGGGTCTTAGTACATGTAGAGCAATGGCAGGGATGACACCCTGCAGAAGTAGGGGGCACAGACAGAAGGCGGGGACAGGGGGGTATAGTATGACTATTGCCCCTAGCTGGGGCTGTAGCATGGGGTATAGAGTTACCTTTCCTCCTGCTGTGATATCTGCAGAGATGACGGGTAACATATACCATTGGAATCTGAAAAATGGGACTGAAGATCCGTTTCTTCTAAAGCTGAAGACGCCTCCGTGATGAACGTCTTATTGTTCAAATCAGTCGCAGCTTCAGACTGCGGAGAGCGGAAGCATTAAATAAGGAGTGTACTTCGGGGGTGACAGCCCACGGGGGGGGGGGTCTCTCCCATCACTCACCTCCAGCAATTCCTGCAGACTCTTTGGCTCAATGTCCGTGGTCTCGTCCAGGAAGGAGTTCTGCCCCTCGCTATGACTCGGGGTACCGCAATAGGTCACATCATTACTGTTCAGGAAGTTTCGGATGAGGACAGTGCTGTCACTTTGGGCCCATCGTCCTTGAGGCCGGTACTGGTTTTGGGAGAGGACGAGCAGGGGCTCATTCTTGTCTTTATCCTATTAGGGACCGATAAACATAGAAATGTGAGCAGATCTGCTGCGCTTTGTGGTCGAGAAGAGGCCACGTACTTGGCTTACCAGTTTCCTCGCCCACAGTGGCAGCTTCCCGTTGGTCTGCAGAAAGGTGGGATCTGGAATAAGACGAAAGCTTTTACTTGTCCCAGTTCATCCAGAGCAGCAGATGAAGAAACCGTCCTGTGGCCATTGAAGTAGCCAAAGTCATAGCCCAAGACGGACTTCACTCTCCTCATCTCAATACATATATTATGTTCTGTATTCCCGTCTCCTGTGATAAGATACGGCGCAGCAGCATTTTTTACCACTTGCAGGACTTTGGGTTAGCTCTGCTACATCTGTCTATAGACATACAGGCTATATAGTGGATTCCATCAGATATATGGTCACCCCCCACGCCCTAGGTACACAAGTATTACCTGCTTCAAAGCTCTCTTGTACCGGGGTATCTGGCGAGGGTTCATCGACATCGCTGTTTCTATCAAAGAACAAGTCGTCCTGCGAGCTCTCATCCAGCGGGCCAACCATGAAGGTCTCTTTCCTGGGAAGGACACGGGTTACTGTAGAGGAGTCTCTAGACATCTCCATGTATTGTAGCATGGACAAAAGAAATACAAATACAACCTACTAAGATTGGCCACATTTCTTCATATCAAGAAAGACTATTGGCTTTGCTGCCGCCAGCGACCGCTCACTTCTACGGCATCACCATGTGATCATAGGCAGACACATGCTGCCACCGCTACATGGACCCCAAGTTTTAGGGTTTCCAAAGACTATGCAGATAACTGACCTGGTATTGACAGGACGTCTTATATCAGCGGCTTCACTGGTCTTCCCATCTGCAGCCATCTCCGTCAGCTGGTGCCTCATACACGTGGTCATGGCAGGGTCCAGCTGCCAGACGAATATACAGCTGCAGAAAAGATATGCAAAAACTAATGGATTTGTAGGACATATTCATACAAAGGGCAGTCACTTGGTCAAAGGTATTGGTTCCTCTCCATGCTTGGTTAGAGGTAGGGGATCCTCCAGGGGCGCTGGTCGTGTTCTTTCAGCCAATCAGATGTCTTCCCTGCCCCTCTCACAGCATCAAGTCTTTGAAGAGAGAAGCTGCAGCTGCATCCCCCCCCCCCCCCCCCGTCTTCTCAGTTTACCATTTACTTTATCACTCTGGACTTAAAGGGATTCTACCATTAAAACTTCTTTTTGTGGATAAGACGTCAGAATAGCCTTTAGAAAGTCTATTCATCCCTTACCTTTAGACGTGATCTCCGCTGCGCCGTTCCTTAGAAATACCGGTTTTTACCAGTATGCAAATTAGTTCTCTCACAGCGATGGGGGCGGACCCCAAAGCTGAATATGCGATAAGGGCGTCCCCACTGCTGCTTGAGAACACGATCCTGTGATGCCTCCATCTTCGGCTGGGTCCTCCCCTTCTCTGTCGTCTTCCTCCTGCGTCACCTCCGACGCCTGCGCAGTTGGCTCTGCCAGTGAGACACCAGCAGAGCCGACTGCACATGCTGGCCATTTTTGGGAGGCCGCTCCTGCATTGAACTATAAGAGCAAGAGTAGCCTCCCAAAAATGGCCGCCGACCGGCATGCGCACTTGGCTCTACTAGTGGCTCATTGGCAGAGCCAACTGCGCAGGCGTCGGAGGTGACGCAGGAGGAAGACGACAGAGAAGGGGAGGATCCAGAAGATAGAGGCATCGCAGGATCGCGTTCTCGGGCAGCAGTGGGGCCTAACCCCATCGCTGCCAGAGAACTAATTTACATACCGATAAAAACCGGTATTTCTAAGGAACGGCGCGGCGGAGATCACGTCTAAGAGGTAAGAGATGAATAGCCTTTCTAAAGGCTACTCCGATGCCTTATCCACAAAAAAAAGAGGTTTTAATGGTGGAATCCCTTTAATCTTGAGGACTGAAGAGAACCGTATACCTTTAGGCTGCGTGGACTTAGACGGCTTGTCCGCCCAACACCTAAAACTGACTACCCCATCACATACACGCTTAGCTGAGAAGGAGGGGTATACACATATAGCAGCATCCTAAATTTTCAAGAAATATGATGGAAAGAAAACAGATTTAAGGCAGCCGACCTGTCTCCAGACACCGTGATCAGCCGTCTACAGTCATAGGTAAACTTCATGTCAGTCACAATATCTGAAACGAGAAAATTTCTCATCATGGCCATGGCAGTGGTTGTTGGGGGAGAGCTCATTGGTAATACACAGTAAAGGAGTCCACTGTGGGCACAATGGCCTGGATTTATCAAGACTGGCATACTGTATGCTAGTCTTGCTGAATCCTGCGACAGCAGAGGATTATTCAGATTCATGAGGAGGTGCGAAACAGATGCCTCCTCCTCCGCTGGGCCGTGTCCATGGCCAGAAATCCACGTCAGCTATAAGAGAACATCAATAGCACAAAAGTGGATAGCTGTTAAGGAATAGGGCGTGCCACGGGCTCATGCAAAAGTGGAAAGGCTGTCCTATAAGACTTGGACTTGCAACTACTCTGGCGTTAAAATTCACAAATCACCAGTTTGCGACTCGCCCAAAGAATCTTAGGCCACGTATGGATTATTCAGGCAGTTGACAATTATGGTGTATGGGCAGATTTAGACCAAAACCTCAAGGTCTGAACACGAGTTTGGGACAGATACTACTGAAGAGTCTATTGAGAATCAGCCCCAGATAGCAGCTTGTCTTCTGTATATGACGCTGCAGATATTGGCTGTGTCACATGACGAGCTAAACCTACCAGAGTGTCCGTACATCGTGGCCACACATTCTCCAGTGTGTAAATCAAAGATGGAGATGTTCTTATTAGAGCAGCTTGTAGCAAAGAACCTCCCTGATGGATCCGTCTGCACCTGGGGAGGATCAGATCGATAACCATTACATACCCGGGAAGGCTCCGGCGTATAGTTTTACCCCCAAATAACTAAGCAGCCGCTTACCTTCAGCAACGCTCCGGCACTAGCAGGACCTTTCAGAGCCTTCTCCTGCTTCCCCGATGATACATTGTACAACCTGAGAATAAAACCATTACTGGAATAACAAAGACAACCATGACCATAAGGAGGGCACGATAAGAAGAGGTCAAAACTCTGCACCTGACGTGTTTATCCTGACAGGCCACTGCCGCAGTCTTCTGAGTGACATCAACATCCAGGTCATACAAGGTGGTCTTCTCCACGACATGGTGCAGACGCACAAAACTGATCCCGTCGGGGAGCTAAAAAGGAAAAGACACGGCAGGAATTAAAGAATTTCGAAGACGAGATGTAAAATAATCTTCGTTCCCAGAATTACCATTTGGGCTGGGCGGAAATAAATGCTCTTATCGGCTCCGCAGCTGATCATGTGCATCTGGTCCTCATCACCTGGAAGATACCGTATAAGTGAGAATAGCGCCCCCATACACTGCACAACACTAAAGGGAATGTTATTCTATATACTGTAGTGTACCAAATATACAAGGTAAACAGGACAAAGAGTCCAGAGTCACCAATGTACATAATAGGGGACAACAAGACATCTAAGGGGTCTGTAGAGAACCCCCAGCAAGGTCAGAGGCCCAGGCACATACGGTATATACACACATACATAGGCAAGGACTCCACCTGCAAACTTCACTGCTGTTATAGAGGAAGAGTGATCATCCAGCGTCTGCAGCAAGGTGTAGTCCCGCTCCACGTCCAGGATATGGATAAGACGATCTCTGCTGGCTGAGGCCAAAAGGGTCACTCCTATAGAAGGGGAAAGATCAGACAGGGAATTATCAGCAGGCTGGAGTCTATTTAATAAAGACAGATCTATTTATGATGGAAATGACAACAGTGCGGTCAGATATTCAGCTGATATTTAGCTTATTGTACTTTACAAGGGGTTGTCCAGGAATTACAGATCTCTGCCAGGGGGCTGGGGAAGATGGAGGAAAAAACAAAACATAAAAAACTTACCAGTTACCTATCTGCTGTCTGATCCGGCGGCTTGTTCCAAAAGGACACTGGACGTCACTCACACTTGCCGCGAGGACAAGTCCCTGGGCACTTGACCAGACAGCGGCAGGAGGCACCAAAGCCATAGGGACAGGAGAGTATTGTGGGGGAGGGGAGGTTTCCCCACCCTCCAATAAAGATGTGTAATTCCTGGACAATACCTTTAATGCCTGCAGCCTCTGGCTGTGTCGAGTCTCTCCTCTTTTACCTAGGTCGTTCTCACTTCACCCCCTACAGCTTCCATAGACTTCTACTGTAATTCTTAATAGACTCAGCAGAGATTTCAGAGTGAACGTCAGGAGGGGAGACCAATAAGTGTCAGGTTTCTTATACTGCCCTATACAACAGAGTTATCCTTGAAATGTTAGTGACCATTTAAAGAAGACCTTTGACGACCTCCACCATGTAAGTACATCCTTCAGACGCCGCTCCTCTGATTCTTTTTCTTCCGGTCTCACTATTCCTGAGAAATCACTTGTGTTACCTTCAGCACCATCATGTACTTTATTGTCAAGTGGGAGGTCCTTGGTTGGAGAACAACAAGAGGGACCACCCACCTGACAACATAGTAAGTATGAAAGTAAGAGAGATGATTGCTCAGGAACAGCGGGGGCTACGGAAAAAAATTCCAACTGCACCAGAATCAATGGAGCGGGGTCTATTAAAGGGTGCAAAGACAACCACACTACAGAATGATGTTCTCCATCTTTTGTTTCTGAAGGTTGTTGTTGTAGAAGGACTTAACCCCACACGGACTGGGCGAGACCGTTCTGTTAACACTTACCGTTCCAGGGTCTGGAGTATTCGAGACACAGGACCTCGCCATCGTGCGCTTCAATAGTCAACATCTCCTCATATTTCCCCAAATCATAGATACTAAAAGGAAACGACACTTCATAAAGAAATCCCTTACACCATTTTGTAATGGCCAGGCGTATCATAGAAGAGAACTACCGTATGTTTCCTGTCCGGTCTCCGGAGGCTAACTGGCAACCGTCATGGCGAATTTTCAGCACACGAATTCCACTTTTTGAGTCTTTGGGTTCTGGCTTCTCTGCGGTGCCTGAGGTGTCCTTCAGGTATACCATATTGTCATCCGCATAAATCACTTTATATAAATCCTAAATGGGAAAAAAAAAAATTACAGATTTTAAAGCCATTGTCAGGGCCCAAGTTGATTTTTCATATCAATGGTCTCTGCCTGACAATGTGGGGCTCAGGTACAGAGATTACATATAGATCAGCTGATCCGCCAATGTCTGGGCGCCAGAAGCTATGGCAGTGGATAGGAAGTGAGTGCAAGCTCTTCTATTCATGTGAGGGGTGCGGCATTCCCCCAGAACCAGTGTTATAGCAGTATCAAGGCTATAGAGATGGAGCGCCGTGCAGACAGACCATCCATAAAACCCGCACAGACACTTACATTGCTGTAGATGTTCCTTTTCATCCCCAGGTCGGAGCTCCTCTCCAGGTTCCATAAGCGGATGGTGTTGTCCGAGGAACAGGTGAAAAACGAACCGTAAGTCAAAGCACGTTTCTGTCCACTGTCTCGGTAGGCCTACAGGATATCAGCAGATATAGAAAATAAACATGTTTATAGGACAGAGGAGAGAAGCTGAGCTGTGTGATATATAGGGTTATAGGATAGAAGAGAGAAGCTGAGCTCTGTGATGTATAGGGTTATATGATAGAGGAGAGAAGCTGAGCTGTGTGATATATAGGGTTATAGGATAGAGGAGAGAAGCTGAGCTCTGATCTATAGGGTTATATAATAGAGGAGAGAAGCTGAGCTCTGTGATATATAGGGTTATATGATAGAGGAGAGAAGCTGAACTGTGTGATATATAGGGTTATAGGATAGAGGAGAGAAGCTGAGCTCTGTGATATATAGGGTTATAGGATAGAGGAGAGAAGCTGAGCTCTGTGATATATAGGGTTATAGTATAGAGGAGAGAAGCTGAGCTCTGTGATATATAGGGTTATATGATAGAGGAGAGAAGCTGAGCTGTGTGATATATAGGGGTATATGATAGAGGAGAGAAGCTGAGCTGTGTTATATATAGGGTTATAGGATAGAGGAGAGAAGCTGAGCTGTGTGATATATAGGGTTATAGGATAGAGGAGAGAAGCTGAGCTCTGTGATGTATAGGGTTATATGATAGAGGAGAGAAGCTGAGCTGTGTGATATATAGGGGTATATGATAGAGGAGAGAAGCTGAGCTGTGTTATATATAGGGTTATATGATAGAGGAGAGAAGCTGAGCTGTGTGATATATAGGGTTATAGGATAGAGGAGAGAAGCTGAGCTCTGTGATATATAGGGTTATAGGATAGAGGAGAGAAGCTGAGCTCTGTGATATATAGGGTTATATGATAGAGGAGAGAAGCTGAGCTGTTTGATATATAGGGGTATATGATAGAGGAGAGAAGCTGAGCTCTGTGATATATAGTGTTATAGGATAGAGGAGAGAAGCTGAGCTGTGTGATATATAGGGTTATAGGATAGAGGAGAGAAGCTGAGCTCTGTGATATATAGGGTTATATGATAGAGGAGAGAAGCTGAGCTGTGTTATATATAGGGTTATAGGATAGAGGAGAGAAGCTGAGCTGTGTGATATATAGGAGTATAGGATAGAGGAGAGAAGCTGAGCTGTGTGATATATAGGGTTATAGGATAGAGGAGAGAAGCTGAGCTCTGTGATATATAGGGTTATAGGATAGAGGAGAGAAGCTGAGCTCTGTGATATATAGGGTTATAGTATAGAGGAGAGAAGCTGAGCTTTTAGCCTCTTACATATGGTAAAATTGCCATAAATACAATATACCTATGTCTCCACCCACCTCTATATTCCATACGTAGGAGCTGTGATACAGGGCTGAATAGATCTTGCCCACCTTGCGGGGGTTACTGACATCCCAGACATAGACGCTGTGGTCATTGTACACACAGCAGAGCCATCGGTTAACCCCGTCATACACCAGGGCGCACGTGTCCGGATAGCTGCTATTCTCCCGTTTCGAAAATAGTGCGCTGAAAATAAAAATAAATCACAAAGTAGAACAACCACAAGCAGATTCTCAGTTTCTGACATTACTGCAGTTTATAGGTCTCATGTGAACAATCTGCTCATAAATACAATAGCTACAAGGGGGAGGAGTTACATATTGCAACCAATCAGGTTTCTACATTCATTTTCCAAAAGCAAAAGAATCTTCTTATTAGGGTGCAAGTGCAGGAGTTCCCCTTGTGAGGACAGAGCTGCACCGGATGTTGCAAAACTACAACTCCCAGCATGCACTTACCGCCATCTATCTGGGCATGCTGGGAGTTGTAGTTGTGCTGCAGCTTGGACAACACCCCCATAAGGCCTAAAACAACTCCGCTCACCTTGCATCGAGGCCCAGAGACACATCCGCGCCCAGGGCGTGAGGCCTGGGCAGATCGGTCACATATTGGAGGTTGTGGCCATTGAACACCCGGATGATTCCTTCCTCGCAGCCACAGAACACAAAGTCCTCGGTGACGCAGAGACAGCTCGAGGAAGACACCTGAATGTGAAGGAGAGATGGAGGAGGAATCAAAGCAGTCATGACGTGGAGGGGGGAGAGCTGGAGCAGCCATTATTTGCACAATTTTCTCACCTTGAGTTTCAGCCATTTCTCCAGGACTCTCTTCTCATTGAACTGACACAGGACCCCGGAATAAGACACACAGTACGTGCTCCCCGCGTTCTTCCCCCTTCCACACGCTACGCCTCCAAATACATTATTATGGAGGTCGCCCAGCAGTCCCGATCGGCCCACTAGAGGAACAGTCCCATTCACCTGCAGGAATTTGCACAGATATATTGGCATTAAGGGGTCTTACCATAGAAGACATCTGAAACGGCACAAATGTATAAGTCCAGGGGGCTACATGGCGACTTTGCCTGCAAGAGATATAACAGGTCGCCCTGCAACTCTCTCACTCATGTTAGTACATGGAACCACAATGCAACCCCTAGGATGTCTGCAACTACTAGTCACAAAGAGGTCCGACGTCACGCAACTTTTTTGGGGGCGACCTGATTATATTCGGTCACACAACCAAACATATCTTGTAAGCCCTAGGTTAGATTCTCTTTGGTCTGTGGGAGTCTGCAGGAAAACACTCACTGCTGCACCTCAGTCTACAATTGAGATTTTGTCATAATTCATACAGTGCAAGTTTTTGCAGAGTAGAATGAAAGGGATTACCCAGGGCCAAATAACAGGAGGCAACAACACCAAACACGACCTAATATGGATCCTGTTTAAATATGGCACCGTTTACGGATTTATTTATTTTCAGGACCACAGCTGTGATGTCTTGTTTATGTGCTCACTGACCCTCCCTGTAAGCAGTTCAGCCAGCAGACACCCATCACAGCAGCATGTGACCTTAGACGTGGAAGTGTTTGATTACCTGGGATTTCATTGCAGGGGAGAGTGGAGGAGGGAGGGGTACACAATGCAAGAGCAGGCAGAGGAATCATGGGAAATGTAGTTTGTTCACAGATTCACTGCACGATAGACGGAGCAGAAAGTGGAATAAAAACCAAAAAGCAGTCCCTATAGTGCCAAAAATGGTGCTGAAACCTCAGTTTAGCCCCGCTTAATGGCGCTAGTCAATAGGCACCCCTGAATCAGCTCCAAACTGTAAACCATGGCCTTGTAGTGCACCCCCATTACCGCCATATACACGTACCTGAGACTGTTTGGAATTCTCCATATACCAGAACTTGACGTGGCGGTGGCCGGCGGTCACAAAGTAGCTGCTGTCTTGTGAGAACGACACGGCGCTGACCTTACTGGAGACCTTGTTCTTCGCCACAATGTTATTATTCTGTGGGACAGATGAAGCAAAAGGCATTAAAACAATTTAAGGGGTTCTCCGTGGTATAAATAGGGTTAATACTTATCCATTCTGTTTAGTGACCACCCACTGGTTCAAGCCAAAACCTATGACCTTGCCTAGTCAGAGCAAAGCAAAGCTTTTTTTATCTGGAGTTTCACATCGTATACTGACCTGAGTTCGTGCAGTGATTGCCTTTGTCTCCTGGGCGAAATAAGGACGTTTTATATGGTGAGCTGAAAACAACATTTTTTTGCTTGTATTTCTATATGATGGTTGTCAGGTGACCTGACACCCGACTGGAGAGAGACAGTAATTCAACTATTTCCAGGATGAACAACAGAGGAACACCACATAGCGTTCAATGAAGAGATGCTGCAGAAATTTTTTTATGGCATGGTGTGTACTAAAAATAGACAATATTTTCCACCCAGAGGCCTCTATAGCTGGTACCTGCACCTGATGGCGCCATCATCAAGCCCTAATATTACAGTAGTGTGTTAACCAATTCCACTCCATAAGGTAATAGTTTGCCACTGAGCAGGAAGGGGTTAAAGAAAAACTCAAGAAACAAAAACAAAACAAAAAAAACTCCCCTTACCTTCCAGTCCCACACATTGACCACCATGTCGTGCTGATAGCCCACAGACACAACGTACTTCGCATTGGGGGAGAAACACACGCAGGAGACGCCATACTTGTGACCAACCATCTCGGACACCTGCACCTTCTCGGCCACGTCCCAGATTCGCACCGCTGGTTTGTGACCACTCTGAAAGCAGAAGACAACTAGATATAGAGGAAGGAGGAAAAAGAAACGGCAAAAATGGAGAAAACTCCGCTCACCTCACCGCTGACTATGTATTTCCCATCGGGGGAGAAGGAAAGCGCGCTCAGCTGTTTGCTGCAGAGAAAGAGATCACGTGGTTAGAGGGGCACACCAACAAGTAAAGAGGGGTTTATGGCCAAAATTGATTTCTCACATAGACCCTGCGCAGATCAGCTCCTGTAGATAGGTCAGTAGTATGAAAAATCGATTTGGGGTTGGAAAACCCCTTTAAAGAGATTCTACCATTAAAATTAAATTTTTTGTCCCAAACACATAGGAATAGCCTTAAGAAAGGCTATTCTTCTCCTACCTTTAGATGTCTTCTCTGCGCCGCCATTCCGTAGAAATCCCGGTATGAAAATGAGTTCTCTCGCAGCACTGGGGGCGGTCCTCAGCGCTCGAACAGCACTGGGGGCGTCCCCAATGCTGCGAGAGAACTCTCCAGCACCTCCTCCAACATCTTCAGGAACGGGTCTTCTTCCAGCGGTGGCTTCAAACTTCTAGGCCTCGGGCGACGGCACATGCCCGCCGGCCACAAGAAAATGGCCACTTATACAGTATTCTAAGCGGCCATTCTCTTGTGGCCAGAAGGCATGCGCAGTCAGCTGCCTGAGGCCTAGAAGTTTGAAGCCACCGCCGGAAGAAGACCCGTTCCTGAAGATGATGGAGGTGGCGCTGGAGAGTTGTCTCGCAGCATTGGGGACGCCCCCAGTGCTGCAAGAGAAGTCATTTGCATAACAACAAAAAACGGGATTTATACCGAACGGCGGCGTGGAGAAGACATCTATGGGTAGGAGAAGAATAGACTTTCTTAAGGCTATTCCTATGTGTTAGGGACAAAAAAAAAAAAAAGATTTTTAAAGGTAGAATCCCTTTAACGGAATGCTTCAGTGAAAACTTGTGATACAGGGCCTAACTGGAGCGCCCCTTTAAGAAATTCCCCAAGTAAGGCTTACCAGTGATTATGGCTGTGACACCCGCCATGCATCCAAAGATCACCGTGTCACCGTACCCCCCGGGGGCCCCCAGACTATGATCAGTACTCACAAAAACAGTCAGCAGTGCTAAACCTGCTAACAAATAGAAGTCCTGTGTGCAGCCCCCGCAGGGTCCCCAAGCAAGATGAGGGGGTGACACACTGATGTAGGGTCACATGACGAGAGTCGCCGCCAATGTTAGTCATGGTCGCAACCATATTGTATTACACGGATGTGAATGGGCTCATCCCATAACTCACCTGGATGTATTGAAGATGTGAGACTGTTTGTTCTTCCTCGGACACAGGAGAACAATGACGCATCTGGAGAAAAAAGGAAAAAGAAATGGGGCGTCCGGTTGGGTTCACACGGCGAAAAGTGAGGAGGATTTAGAGGGGATCTCCAAGGAGGAATATGAAGGAGTATGAAATGGAAATAAGCGACATGTAGGACAATAACGTTAAGAAGGAAACCCCGCCTGCCGCCGTCTCCTATGTATACCGTACATCCTGAATTTAGGTTCCATTTTTACACCGTTCCCTTTGATGTACTAATGACCCATTCCTTACGTCAGTGCGATCCCAGCGATACCACACTTATATAGTTTGTCTCGTTATAACACACAAAACTCAAAACCTCTGACTGCCCAAAATTATTTTAATTTTTAGTTGCAAAATTTGGACCCCTGGAACTTTTCACGGTTTTGTGCACGGCGGCGGTTCTTCAGAGGGTCCAACGTTTTCATCACTTTTTACTCCCTTCTGGAGGAACCAAAGCAGCGATTTGGCAAATTTTAGTCCTTTTTGGACATGGGGATGCCCAATTAGTTTATTTTTTATGATAGCCCCCAGAGTCTTGAATCTGCGATTGTCAAATTGCTCGCCCCATTGGGTGGGTGGGGGGAGGGGGGCTTGAGAAACAAAGCGGCCATTTCTGCCTCCCACTGGAATTAAAGGACAGAATTTGCATTTCAGTTTTGAGGTCAGAGGTGACAGGGAACAGTCACAGATTCACAGGAGTCTTCAGCAGCAACCAAGTCACCCAAGGCCTTGTCTATTTACTTTGGAAGGGGAAACCATGAAGTGACACACACTTACCCCGCAGGGTACGCTACCAGCCCGCTGCTGGGGTCACACGTCAGACCGCTGTTACCGGATACCGTCACCCCCAGGACCTTCTCCAGCTCCACCTGCACAATGTAATAAAAGCGCCATAACATCTGTGATAATACAACCATCATAAACATACCAGGCCTCAATACAACTACTAGTG
The DNA here is from genome assembly GCF_031893055.1 of Leptodactylus fuscus. Lineage (NCBI taxonomy): Eukaryota > Metazoa > Chordata > Amphibia > Anura > Leptodactylidae > Leptodactylus > Leptodactylus fuscus. The sequence continues at coordinate 80,217,455 of NC_134275.1, forward strand.
ATGGCGTCTCCCATATCAACCAATCACATTGCAGCTCTCATACTCTGCAATGAGTGAGGGAAAAAGAGATCTGAAATCTGATTGGTTACTGCAGAAACCTTCAGTCCCGTCCTCAATACAAAGACTCACTTGTACATAGGAGTAGTATTATAGTAGTTATATTCTTGTACATAGGAGTAGTATTATAGTAGTTATATTCTTGTACATAGGAGGTAGTATTATAGTAGTTATATTCTTGTACATAGGAGCAGTATTATAGTAGTTATATTCTTGTACATAGGAGTAGTATTATAGTAGTTATATTCTTGTACATAGGAGCAGTATTATAGTAGTTATATTCTTGTACATAGGAGTAGTATTATAGTAGTTATATTCTTGTACATAGGCGGTAGTATTATAGTAGTTATATTCTTGTACATAGGAGCAGTATTATAGTAGTTATATTCTTGTACATAGGAGTAGTATTATAGTAGTTATATTCTTGTACATAGGAGCAGTATTATAGTAGTTATATTCTTGTACATAGGAGGTAGTATTATAGTAGTTATATTCTTGTACATAGGAGTAGTATATAGTAGTTATATTCTTGTACATAGGAGTAGTATTATAGTAGTTATATTCTTGTACATAGGAGGTAGTATTATAGTAGTTATATTCTTGTACATAGGAGGTAGTATTATAGTAGTTATATTCTTGTACATAGGAGTAGTATTATAGTAGTTATATTCTTGTACATAGGAGTAGTATTATAGTAGTTATATTCTTGTACATAGGAGCAGTATTATAGTAGTTATATTCTTGTACATAGGAGCAGTATTATAGTAGTTATATTCTTGTACATAGGAGTAGTATTATAGTAGTTATATTCTTGTACATAGGAGGTAGTATTATAGTAGTTATATTCTTGTACATAGGAGTAGTATATAGTAGTTATATTCTTGTACATAGGAGTAGTATTATAGTAGTTATATTCTTGTACATAGGAGGTAGTATTATAGTAGTTATATTCTTGTACATAGGAGGTAGTATTATAGTAGTTATATTCTTGTACATAGGAGTAGTATTATAGTAGTTATATTCTTGTACATAGGAGTAGTATTATAGTAGTTATATTCTTGTACATAGGAGCAGTATTATAGTAGTTATATTCTTGTACATAGGAGCAGTATTATAGTAGTTATATTCTTGTACATAGGAGTAGTATTATAGTAGTTATATTCTTGTACATAGGAGCAGTATTATAGTAGTTATATTCTTGTACATAGGAGCAGTATTATAGTAGTTATATTCTTGTACATAGGAGTAGTATTATAGTAGTTATATTCTTGTACATAGGAGTAGTATTATAGTAGTTATATTCTTGTACATAGGAGCAGTATTATAGTAGTTATATTCTTGTACATAGGAGGTAGTATTATAGTAGTTATATTCTTGTACATAGGAGCAGTATTATAGTAGTTATATTCTTGTACATAGGAGCAGTATTATAGTAGTTATATTCTTGTACATAGGAGCAGTATTATAGTAGTTATATTCTTGTACATAGGAGTAGTATTATATTCTTGTACATAGGAGTAGTATTATAGTAGTTATATTCTTGTACATAGGAGTAGTATTATAGTAGTTATATTCTTGTACATAGGAGTAGTATTATAGTAGTTATATTCTTGTACATAGGAGTAGAATTATAGTAGTTATATTCTTGTACATAGGAGTAGTATTATAGTAGTTATATTCTTGTACATAGGCGGTAGTATTATAGTAGTTATATTCTTGTACATAGGAGCAGTATTATAGTAGTTATATTCTTGTACATAGGAGTAGTATTATAGTAGTTATATTCTTGTACATAGGAGGTAGTATTATAGTAGTTATATTCTTGTACATAGGAGTAGTATATAGTAGTTATATTCTTGTACATAGGAGTAGTATTATAGTAGTTATATTCTTGTACATAGGAGGTAGTATTATAGTAGTTATATTCTTGTACATAGGAGGTAGTATTATAGTAGTTATATTCTTGTACATAGGAGTAGTATTATAGTAGTTATATTCTTGTACATAGGAGTAGTATTATATTCTTGTACATAGGAGTAGTATTATAGTAGTTATATTCTTGTACATAGGAGTAGTATTATAGTAGTTATATTCTTGTACATAGGAGTAGTATTATAGTAGTTATATTCTTGTACATAGGAGTAGTATTATAGTAGTTATATTCTTGTACATACGAGTAGTATTATAGTAGTTATATTCTTGTACATAGGGGGCAGTATTATAGCAGTTGTATTATTACACATAGGGGGCAGTATTATAGCAGTTGTATTATTACACATAGGGGGCAGTATTACAGTAGTTGTATTATTACACATAGGGGGCAGTATTACAGTAGTTGTAGTATTACACATAGGGGGCAGTATTACAGTAGATACAGTCTCCCCATCGCGCTCTGTAGATGACACATAATACATTACATGACTTCTGACCTGTCTGTTCCCTTTGCCGGTGCCGGCTGTCCCCATGATCCCTCTTGATGAGCGGCGCCTCCCTGGCGGTGAGCCTGTCTGCAGTAGTCCGGGCAGTGGCCGCTGGTAGACGCTGTTCCCCTCCGACATCTCTCGTTCAAAACTGCCGCTAAACCCGGCATCAACTGCCAGCTCCCTGATTGGTCTAAATAATACAAAAGGCGGAGTCATGAGCCAGGTCACTCTCTCCCTTTACGCCACGCCCAGTCAAGGTTATTGGTCACTGGACCGGCGCGCGGAGCTGTCAATCATCACAGAATTTCCCACTGCCTCCATTATGATTGGATTGTAGTGAAAGGGGCGGGGCTAATGTGCGTATCAATACCGAACTGCGGCTCCCATTGGCGGGATCCGATCTCTGATACCATTGGCTAATCTGCATAGCACGTCAGTGATTGTAACTACAACTCCCAGTGAGCTTTGCGTCTATGGTCACATGACGCGGAAGTAACCAATCAAAGCCAAGCCTGTATCTAAGGAAGGTAAGAACTGTCTTTATTGCTATGTGTTGTCAGTGACAGTCTAAGAGCCCTTCAGCATCAGTGTGACTGCGCTGTGCACGGGCCGAGGTGGACTACAAGTCTCAGCAGGCTCTGTCGCTCAGCATTCAACAGCGCCAGCCAAAAACTTGTTCACCTGCGTGTTGTAGACCTGCGGCGGTGACCCGCGGGTCAGAAGGACATGGAGTTACCGAGCCCTGACTGAGGAGAGCGCAGAACAACGCATTCAATAGCAAAACTGGCTTTACAGCGGCAGCCAATCAGGCACTTGCTTTCATGGCGCCGATTGGATGTTGCGGATGTAAGCTGATCGCTGATTGGCTGCCGCGGCGGAGTGGCCATTTTGTAGTGTCCGCCCCTCACAGTGCTGGCAGGGGTGTCTGCGTGCCCTGCATGGCCCCTGGTCCTGTGTTATAGCCGTGGGGGGAGTATTAACTGGTTAAATGTCACCTAAATATCCCCCTCTAACCCCCCCTCACGTGCTGACCACAGACCTGTATATATAATGCTGCTGACAACCACAACCCTGTGTATCCATGGCCACCGGAGAGGCCTCACACAAAATATGTCCTATGAAAAATAAGTCGTTTTCAGACCAGGACCATTCGGTGACTTTGGCCGCGACTGCGACTCCTTCACTTCTAAAAGCGTCCTAAACGCGTCGACTTTTTGACGACATTTGCCGGTCACTGCCGAGGGTGAAGCCGTCGCGGTCGCCAAATGGCCCCAGTCTAAAAATGCGATGATCTATTTCCTCGTAATGAATATCTGGTCGCGGTGGACACGCGTTGTTGATGTCATCGGCGCCGTCTGCGTCGCACTTAGGCCCAGTTAATATCTGTCTTCAGGTTTCCATTGGGGGAGTCCGCCAGAACGGAAACCTATACGCATTAAAAAGTGGTTACCGGAGAAACCCGCGGACCCCATAGATGATAATGGGGGTCCGTGTGGTTTCCGCACAAAGCCTACAGAGAGAAAAGTGCTGCTTGCACCCGAGGGGAGCGGAGATCCTTTATTCCGTTGCACATACGCTGGGTTCACACCTGCGTTCATGTCTCCGTTCTGTGGTTTCCGTCTTCTGCATGCCAGAAGACAGAAACCATAGACCGGGTCCGGCCGTGCGCGGCGGTGAGCGTTTTAGGCTCTCCGCCGCAAAACCATCTTTTTTAAACCGGACGCAGAGTAGTGCATGTCCGACTCTGTGTCCGGATTATAAAACCCGGTTTCGCGACGGAGAGCCTAAAACGCTCACGGCCGGACAGCTTTCTCACCCATTCAAATGAATGGGTGAGAAAGTCTCCTGCAGGCTTCCGTCTCCTGCTCTGTTTTAGGCAGGAAACAGAAACCTCAAGTACAGAGTGCCGGCGCAGATGTGAACGAGCCATATTGAAGCATCTGTAAAAACAGACAAAAATAAGACCTTACCTGTTTTTTTGAAGCGAGTACTATTTGAAACGGGTGTTTCGAATAGCACGCACCCATAGGAATGAATGGAAGCGGCCGGCACGCAGACTTTGCCGGCTGCTTAACCCCCTGTGTGCCAGCTGCGTCCATTCATTCCTATGGGTGCGTGCTATTCGAAACGGGAGTTCCGAATAGTACTCGCTCTTCTCTAAGGACTCCTACAAGGGTTATCCATAGACTTCAGTGGGGCACTGTGCCGTCCTGTGCTCCCTCAGTACCAGTGATCTGCAGGAGTCCCAGGTGTTGGAGTAGAGACCAGACATCCCCTTTAAAACAAGGCCACAAAACATTGGTCGTATGAATAGCTCCCATACAGTGAATTAAAAGGGGTTGTCGAGGATCTTATTATAGTTTATTTCTATAGAGTCATCATAGTCCACAGATATTGTCCGGGTCTGAACATTTTTCATATCAGATTGTTTGGGGTCCAAAGAAAAGGGAAGATTTCTGATGCAAAAGTGGAACGTGCATGGCGTATGGGCATTTGTGCAAAAGATGCGCCACTTTCTCCATTTCACGATCTGCTCGACACTTTTTAGACAAGTGGGTGGAGCTAGGCGGAGCTCAGTACATAGTGTATTCTGCGGTTTGGCCACTTTATGGTCGGTTTCTATGTATACTACCCTGTATGACGTCGTATTCTCCTCCACCCCGCAGTGTTTAGTGGCCATGCTGGATCACGTTGCCTCCTCGGTGAAGAATATGACCATCTCCAAGGAAAAGATATCTGAGAAGATCCTCAATCACGCCCTGGAGATCATCTACCTGCTGACAGGAGAGGTGAGAGCGCCTCTTCGAGGATGTGTCTCTGTATAGCATTACTTAAAGGGATTCTACCATTAAAAAACTTTTTTTTCTAGGTAACACGTCGGAATAGCCTTTAGAAAGGCTATTCGTCTCCTACCTTTGGAAGTGCTCTCTGCCGCGCCGTTCATTCAAAATACCGGTTTGTACCAGTATGCTAATTAGTTCTCTCGCAGCGATGGGGGCGGACCCCAGCGCAGGAGATGCGATGGGGGCGTCCCCATTGCTGCTCGAAAACTGACTCCAGCGCCACCTCTGTCTTCTTCTGCATCCGCCCCTTCCTTCTTCTCGGCTTGTCGTCGGACACCTGCGCAGTACGCTCTGTTCAGCGAACTTTGCCGAACGTACTGCGCATGCGCGAAATTGCGGTTTCGGCACTATGTCCACGGGCATGCGCAGTACGTTCGGAGGAACGTGGGAGGAAGTGACTATTCCCTCTAAGCCTGAAGACTGGTGTAGATGAGAGTAGATGTGGGACACATCAGATTAGGTGCATGCCTATTTTTTGCGCCACTTCCCTCTTTCTATACCCACAAATTTACTATAACTCATGACAAAAAACTGGTGCAAGTTATAGAGGAAATCTGCAGTGGATTCTGTTGCGCGGGAGGGCGTCTGAGTTATTGGGTGGCCGGGATATTTATTAAGATTGCCGTACAAGACGCCGGCCATAATAAATTCATCTCATTGTATTAAAGGGGATTCGGAGGGTTGTGATGATCTGTCCTCAGGATAGGTAGTCGGCATCAGGTTATGGGGGAATCTGACACTCAGTATTCCCTCCAACAACTGCGGCAACGCTTCTGGTACCAAAACTATAAAATCAGTATCAAAAATCCTCAGAAAATCCCTTTCTCCTGCGGACTTTCTGCCCCAATTATACCAATACAGGATTCAGCGTCTCCTTAGGTCTAATTTCCAGAAGCCAGAAACTCATCCACTCTGCAGATAATGTAAAATGCAGCGAAGGGAAGAACAACATGTCTGTCTCTGGGTTGTAGACTACCTGATACTCCAATAGATGGGGCAGCTTGGGCTCCATTTACATCTCGGTTTTTACATAAAATAAATGGAAACAAACAGTTGGTCATTCACATGGACAGAAACTGATCTTTTTTTTTTTTTAACATAGATCTCTATTGGAGATGAGCGAGTACTGTTGGGATCAGCCGATCCGAACAGCACGCTCCATAGAAATGAATGGACGTAGCCGGCACGCGGGGGGTTAAGCGGCCGGCCGCCGTCAAAGCGGAGGTACCAGGTGCTTCCATTCATTTCTATGGAGCGTGCTGTTCGGATCGGCTGATCCCAACAGTACTCGCTCATCTCTAATCTCTATGTAAAGGGATGGCCATCTGTTAAAGGGATCCTATCATTAAAACTCAATTTTTTTGTCCCTAACACGTAGGAATAGTCTTAAGAAAGACTATTCTTCTCCTACCTTTAGATGTCTTCTCAGCACCGCCGTTTGGTATAAAACCCGGTTTTCGTCAGTATGCAAATGAGTTCCCTCACAGCACTGGGGGCGGTCCTCAGCGCTCAAACAGCACTGGGGGCATCTCCAATACTGCGAGAGAACTCTCCAGCGCCGCCTCCATCTTCTTCAGGAACGGCCTCTCTTCTTCTGGCGCTGGCTTCAAACATCTAGACCTCGGGCAGCTGACTGCACGTGCCTGTCGACCACAAGAAAATGGCCGCTTACAATACTGTGTAAGCAGCCATTTTCTTGTGGCTGGCAGGCATGCGCAGTAGGCTTTGCCTAAGGCCTAGACGTTTGAAGCCAGCGCCAGAAGAAGAGAGGCCGTTCCTGAAGAAGATGGAGGCGGCACTGGAGAGTTCTCTCGCAGCATTGGGAACGCCCCCAGTGCTGTGAGGGAACTCATTTGCATACCAACGAAAACCCGGATTTATACCAAACGGCGACGTGGAGAAGATATCTAAAGGTAGGAGAAGAATAGACTTTCTTAAGGCTATTCCTACGTGTTAGGGACAAAGAATTGAGTTTTAACGATAGGATCCCTTTAAACAGTTAAACAGATCCAAAAATCCTGATCTGGATGTAGCCTTAGTCGCCGCTATGTCTTAGTGGAGCAGATCTAAAAGGCAGCGACACTAATAGGTTAGCGCGACCTACAGAATATATCATACATGACACTTTCAGTATATCCCAGCACAATCCTACAGGTATACAGAATCCTCTGCTCTGTCTTGTAGAAATATGTCCTTGTGAAGAAGAAGTCGCCTCACTGCTGCATTCACCCGCAGGCCGGGACGGTAAGCATCCATTATATTGTATTTCACCCATCCACAGATCCATTGCAATATTATTATTATCATGGTAGTGGACGGACAGATGTAGGCCAGAGCTGACAGATCTCATTGTAGTGGATGGACAGATGTAGACCAGACCTGACAGATCTCATTGTAGTAGATGGACAGACGTAGACCAGATCTGACAGATCTCATTGTAGTGGACGGACAGATGTACGCCAGACCTGACAGATCTCATTGTAGTAGATGGACAGATATAAGCCAGACCTGACAGATCTCATTGTAGTGGATGGACAGATGTAGGCCAGACCTGACAGATCTCATTGTAGTGGACGGACAGATGTAGGCCAGACCTGACAGATCTCATTGTAGTGGATGGACAGACGTAGACCAGACCTGACAGATCTCATGGTAGTGGATGGACAGATGTAGGCCAGACCTGACAGATCTCATTGTAGTGGATGGGACAGATGTAGGCCAGACCTGACAGATCTCATTGTAGTGGACGGACAGATGTAGGCCAGACCTGACAGATCTCATTGTAGTAGATGGACAGATGTAGGCCAGACCTGACAGATCTCATGGTAGTGGATGGGACAGACGTAGACCAGACCTGACAGATCTCATTGTAGTGGATGGACAGATGTAGGCCAGGCCTGACAGATCTCATTGTAGTGGATGGACAGACGTAGACCAGACCTGACAGATCTCATTGTAGTGGACGGACAGATGTAGGCCAGATCTGACAGATCTCATTGTAGTGGACGGACAGATGTAGGCCAGATCTGACAGATCTCATTGTAGTGGATGGACAGATGTAGGCCAGGCCTGACAGATCTCATTGTAGTGGACGGACAGATGTAGGCCAGACCTGACAGATCTCATTGTAGTGGATGGACAGATGTAGGCCAGGCCTGACAGATCTCATTGTAGTGGATGGACAGACGTAGACCAGACCTGACAGATCTCATTGTAGTGGACGGACAGACGTAGACCAGACCTGACAGATCTCATTGTAGTGGACGGACAGATGTAGGCCAGATCTGACAGATCTCATTGTAGTGGATGGACAGATGTAGGCCAGGCCTGACAGATCTCATTGTAGTGGACGGACAGATGTAGGCCAGATCTGACAGATCTCATTGTAGTGGATGGACAGACGTAGACCAGATCTGACAGATCTCATTGTAGTGGATGGACAGACGTAGACCAGATCTGACAGATCTCATTGTAGTAGATGGACAGACGTAGACCAGATCTGACAGATCTCATTGTAGTGGATGGACAGACGTAGACCAGACCTGACAGATCTCATTGTAGTGGATGGACAGATGTAGGCCAGACCTGACAGATCTCATTGTAGTGTATGGGACAGATGTAGGTCAGATCTGACAGATCTCATTGTAGTAGATGGACAGATGTAGGCCAGACCTGACAGATCTCATTGTAGTGGATGGGACAGATGTAGACCAGACCTGACAGATCTCATTGTAGTGGACGGACAGATGTAGGTCAGACCTGACAGATCTCATTGTAGTGGATGGGACAGATGTAGACCAGACCTGACAGATCTCATTGTAGTGGACGGACAGATGTAGGCCAGACCTGACAGATCTCATTGTAGTAGATGGACAGATGTAGGCCAGACCTGACAGATCTCATTGTAGTAGATGGACAGATGTAGGCCAGATCTGACAGATCTCATTGTAGTAGATGGACAGACGTAGGCCAGACCTGACAGATCTCATTGTAGTGGACGGACAGACGTAGACCAGACCTGACAGATCTCATTGTAGTGGACGGACAGACGTAGACCAGACCTGACAGATCTCATTGTAGTGGACGGACAGATGTAGGCCAGACCTGACAGATCTCATTGTAGTAGATGGACAGATGTAGACCAGACCTGACAGATCTCATTGTAGTGGACGGACAGACGTAGACCAGACCTGACAGATCTCATTGTAGTGGACGGACAGACGTAGACCAGACCTGACAGATCTCATTGTAGTGGACGGACAGATGTAGGCCAGACCTGACAGATCTCATTGTAGTAGATGGACAGACGTAGACCAGATCTGACAGATCTCATTGTAGTAGATGGACAGATGTAGGCCAGACCTGACAGATCTCATTGTAGTGGATGGGACAGATGTAGACCAGACCTGACAGATCTCATTGTAGTGGATGGACAGACGTAGACCAGATCTGACAGATCTCATTGTAGTAGATGGACAGATGTAGGCCAGACCTGACAGATCTCATTGTAGTGGACGGACAGATGTAGACCAGACCTGACAGATCTCATTGTAGTGGACGGACAGATGTAGGCCAGACCTGACAGATCTCATTGTAGTAGATGGACAGATGTAGGCCAGACCTGACAGATCTCATTGTAGTAGATGGACAGATGTAGGCCAGACCTGACAGATCTCATTGTAGTAGACGGACAGATGTAGACCAGACCTGACAGATCTCATTGTAGTAGATGGACAGATGTAGGCCAGATCTGACAGATCTCATTGTAGTAGATGGACAGACGTAGGCCAGACCTGACAGATCTCATTGTAGTGGACGGACAGACGTAGACCAGACCTGACAGATCTCATTGTAGTGGACGGACAGACGTAGACCAGACCTGACAGATCTCATTGTAGTGGACGGACAGATGTAGGCCAGACCTGACAGATCTCATTGTAGTAGATGGACAGATGTAGACCAGACCTGACAGATCTCATTGTAGTGGACGGACAGACGTAGACCAGACCTGACAGATCTCATTGTAGTGGACGGACAGACGTAGACCAGACCTGACAGATCTCATTGTAGTGGACGGACAGATGTAGGCCAGACCTGACAGATCTCATTGTAGTAGATGGACAGACGTAGACCAGATCTGACAGATCTCATTGTAGTAGATGGACAGATGTAGGCCAGACCTGACAGATCTCATTGTAGTGGACGGACAGATGTAGACCAGACCTGACAGATCTCATTGTAGTGGACGGACAGATGTAGGCCAGACCTGACAGATCTCATTGTAGTAGATGGACAGATGTAGGCCAGACCTGACAGATCTCATTGTAGTGGATGGGACTGCGGCCTCGACTAACCATTGTCTTGTTCTAGGTGCCAGTAAAATGTGATGACATTGCCGTGTATTTCTCTATGGAGGAGTGGGACTATGTGAAGGGTCACAAGCAGCAATACCAGACTATTATACCAGAGGCCGAACCTGACAAGATGGACGCCTCAGACCTTACTACAGCAGAGGATGCTCATGAAAGCCACTCCCCAGGTAACCCCAGAAAGTGAAGAGGCGCCTGCTAGAATCGGAGTGTAAGGGCTTATTCACATGATTACAATATTTCGCTGACCAAGATCAGAGCCGAGATTTGGTCATGTGAACCTTATTACAATTGCACATAAACAAACCTCACAATGTGAGAGAAATCTCCTGGGTCTCGTCTGTATCCAGGGATCACATGATAGACCCCGCACAGATCTACCGCCACAGGAGCTTTGTTTCCGTGGCTCTAGGGGTGTCACACGCCTCACCAAGGCTCCTGATGGGCACTCTGAGGCAAAGGTTCCTATTGCTATAAGTCAGGTATCATAGTCTGGTATACTGATCATAGTGCTTGTCATCTTCTCTAGAATTAGCAGATCTGCGTGTGGAAGAAATAGACTACGAGTCCGCCAGTGGGAAGGATGATGAAGACTATGAGGATGAAGACTACAGGGAGAAGCGTAAATGTGAGCCCCTGGGTAGTGGACACCCGGGGACCTCTGCAGGTATATAGTATACAGATACAGTAGTGGACAACCAGGGACCTATGCAGGTATATAGTATACAGATACAGTATTGGACACCTGGGGACCTCTGCAGGTATATAGTATACAGATACAGTAGTGGACACCCGGGACCTCGGCAGGTATATAGTATACAGATACAGTAGTGGACACCCGGGGACCTCTGCAGGTATATAATATACACCCGGGACCTTTGCAGGTATATAATATACAGATACAGTAGTGGACACCCGGGGACCTCTGCAGGTATATAGTATACAGATACAGTAGGGGACACCCAGGGACCTCTGCAGGTATATAATATACACCCGGGGACCTCTGCAGGTATATAGTATACAGATACAGTAGTGGACACCCGGGGACCTCTGCAGGTATATAATATACACCCGGGACCTTTGCAGGTATATAATATACAGATACAGTAGTGGACACCCAGGGATCTCTGGACAATGGATCAAGTCTTTTCTTACCTATTTTATTGACTTTCTTTTTGTTCTCTGCAGCCACTTCGTTTCCCTCCATCATAGATGACACATTCGCTGCGACCCCTTTACTGGATGAAAGCGAAATCAAGGTGGAGATGACAGAAGAGATTAAAGAAGACGGGACGTACGAAAGCCTCGTTGACAAGAAGGCTACAGCGGACAGTGTCACTACCCCCCACTATCGCTGGCACCCCAACATCTGGAGCATCAGCGAGCGGTTCATATGTGGCGGTAATAATAGAAACTATCACCCGTACCCCCCCATAAAACCTGCTGCCGCCGAGGAGAAGCCCACAGACCCGGCCCGCCTGCAGTTCCTCAGCCAGGTCGCCTTAGAGGAGAAGCCGTTCCGATGCATTGCTTGCGGACAAATGTTTAAGCACAAATCCAGCGCCATGAGACATTACAGCGTGGTCCACGGGGTGAAGCCGCATCAGTGCGACGAGTGCGGCAAAAGGTTCTCCACCAAATTCAAGGCCGTCATTCACAAGTGCAACCCCCGCAAAAACACAAGGGATTTCTGGGATGATCAAGGAGGGTTCAATGTTTAGAAATGTCTTGTTCATTGGGATGTGAGACGGTCGACCTGAAGGGCTTATCCTATTGTTATGAGAGGCCATCGTTATCCGATCTGCAGGGCTTTGACAGCTGAGACCACCACAGATCAGCTGTTTTGGGACTGTTCACATACCCCGAGGTGCGTTAACTCTCTGTACAAATTGTAGCATAAGGTTTAGGTAATGCAGCGCTATCCACCAGACTTCAATGGGGCAGTGCTTTATGATCCAATCCTGCCTTCAGACATTGAAATGTGCGGCCCCGGGTATGTAAACCATTCTGGGAGCTCCAGTGTCCCAGAATAGCTGATCTGTGGCGGTCCCAGGTATCAAATTCTTGCAGATATCGTATCGATGGCTTATCGTAGTAATAGGCCATCCACATTAGAAAGCGAATAACCCTATTAAAGGAGCTCTCCGGGTACAGCTGATGCAGTGTGTTAAGCCTAGTGCAGGACGCAGGGATTCTCTTTCCGTTTGGTTGAACTCCTGTGTCATGGGACTGTGCATAGATCTACCATAAGTGTCATCTGGAGTAGTCTTCTTAAAATGCATGAAAAAAAAAAAAGTGTCACCCCTAAGGTAGTCCTTGAGATTGGCTTTTGCCAATATGGCTACCATTACAGCTTAAAAGGGTTTTGCAGCCTCTAATTGCTTTTGCATACTGATTTGGGTGCTGGTGGACAGGGGAGCACGTGCAGCACCTATACGATTCATGTAATAGGAGCAATGCAGCAGCCTTGGCCATCACGTAGCGGTGACCTCCAGGGAATTGCATCAACACTCGTAGAACTTGAATAGAAGCGGTGCTGCACGTGCTCCCTGTCCAGGGGCTCAAATCCAAGTGTAAGACCCCTGACAGATCACATGCTGATCACTTATACTGTGGACACTTGTCCCCTGGCCCGATCTCGGGCTAGGCCCCCCCCAGTGATTGGAGTGATGGTTCCATGTGCCCAGAGCACTGCTGTGCATCCCTGGCCACCTCACCATAGACTTCTATGGGAATGCATTTGCTAGAAGTGCCAGAGAGGAGAACAGCGTTGTCATTGAGCATGTGCATTACAGCTTCATTGAGGACAGGGACCTCCAAGCAGGCAGACCCCACTTCTCCCGTGTCCTTGGCACTTATGCAGTGGTATATAGAACGCCTCTGTTTCTATACAGATCTTGATATCCTGAACTGCAGACTTGCCGATATATGCGAAAAGTAGGAGATACTCTGTAGATTTAGCGATGTAGGTCTACAAAAAAAAAAAAGCAGAGATCCCTTGGCGCTGGAATGGTAGCCATATTGTTTGGCACTCAGCTATCCCAGGTATAAATATGATCAATCAATTATTTAATTCTATTAATGCAGCTGGACACATATAATGGCTTATATATAATATATGATTTATTATTTTATGAGCGTTGGTCTCTATATATATATATATATATATATATATATATATATATATATATATATATATATATATTAAAGACGGCTCTGCCAGGAGGGGGGTGAGGACAAATAAACTGCCCTACGTGTGGTCGCCTCTTGTCGCCCTTTCTCCACATTTGCGCTTTGCTTTGGATGACTAAAGATGACTAAGACTAAACTGAATCAAGAAACCAAAGCCGGTGTTAATGTAATAAGGGGTTAACGGCCGGCGGTGCGCCTGGAGCGGCAGTGTATATGTGCGACTACTGATGGGGATAGCGGAGTACAAAGCTCAGTCAGTTCCATAGTAGTAATACAGACACACTACTCCTATAAGGGCCCCTATCCTCCTGATGGGTGGGGCTCCAGGGGTGACACGTATCAATGGTAAATCCCTTTAAGGATAGACAGTGATATTCTGAGCTCTGTAGTGCTGATGTTTCTGTTTCTGGGAAAGTTGGGTGATAGTTCATATGACCACAACCTCAACCTTTTCAGATTGTTTAGTCTGATTCCTATTACTATCACTTCTCTGGTTAATGAGGATCCTGGGAAAGTTGAGTGCCAACCCTGTAATGGCAGTCCTTAAAGGGTTACTACACTAAAATGATGCAGGTAGTAAGGATATGGGGGTTGCTGGGGGTCCGAACTTTGAGACCCAAACCAGTCCTCAGAAGGTCAGGGGCACAGCACTGGTTTAATAGGGTTATGCCACAAGGTGAGAATGGCAATCTCTTCCCACCACCACCACTAGGGGGCGCTCACTGCATCACTTACTACTGAGCGGATCTAGTAGTACCCCTACAATCTGATCACAGTATATGGGGGGTCTCCGGGTTATACGAGAGGATGATGACAGGGTGTGGATCGTATTTATTACGTTATTAGGTTTCTACGTTTGTCTCCATTATGTGAAATCTTCCTCGTTTGGACTTTTATTTTTCTTGCAAGTTGTACGTTGCGCCCTGCGTTATGAGGACAGAAGAAGTTTTGGTCATTTGCCTTTATGTTTTGCATATTGTATAAAAATCTGTGCAGTGAAAATGACTCCAAAATCTTTTTGTAAGAGTTTTTGTATCCAAAGGCCCAATAAAACCTGCAAACGTCTCCCAATGTGTAGGTTACGTTACGGGCAGTGGTCATCACCTCGAGGAGAGTAGAAGAGCAAAAGCAATGATCAAAATTTTTGCAAACAAAGCCATTATTACCCAAAAGTAACCTCTGCTGCTGGTCTCGGATCTACAAACTTAAAGGGGTATTCTGGGCTCAAAGTATAGAAGACCTATGCCAAAGATAGACCATCAATATTAGAGCTGCAAGGATCATACACAGAGAATGTAGCAGGAAGCAAACAGCGCTGTTCTCTGTATAGTGGTCAGACCAGATACTGCATCTGAATGCAAACTAGTCAGTGCAGATAATCAAGTGGGGGTTATGGGTTTAAGACCCCAACAAATCTAATAGTAGGGACCTAGTTTAAATTTAGTCCAGAAAACCCTTTAAGGCCGGGGCCCACGGGCTGGAAAACTTGTGGCGTTTTTCAGTACTTGCAAAGTTTATGGGATTCATGCGAAACTCATTCCCACTTTGCGGAACAAAAATCGCAGCATGTCCATTATATCTACGGAAATGTCGGCGGCTTTCCCATAGATATAATGGTAACTAGAGATGAGCGAGTACTGTTCGGATCAGCCGATCCAAACAGCACGCACACATTGAAATGAATGGACGTAGCCGACACGCGGGGGGTTAAGCGGCCGGCCGGCGTCAAAGCGGAAGTACCAGTTGCATCCATTCATTTCAATGCGTGCGTGCTGTTCGGATCGGCTGATCCCAACAGTACTCGCTCATCTCTAATGGTAACAAAGTCCGCGGAGGAAAACTCAGAACTTTCTGTTCAAAGGGCTGTGGGAAGAACCGCAATGCCTTCACATCGCAGTTGTCCCCGCAGTGCTTTAGTGCAGCGGTTCCAGCCCGTGGGGCCTTAGCCTAAAGCCCCACATAGTGAGCCGCAGCCAAAAGGCGCCTTGGAAAAGCATTTTTTTTTTTTTTCTGCAGCGCTTTTTGCAGAAAGTCTGAATTTTCCTCTGTAGATTTTCTGCTTGCGTTATACCTATACAGAATCCACCACCATAAGTCATCAGTATGTGATCTGTGGAGGTCGGATACCTGGACCCTGCACAGATCAGCTGGTACAATCAGTTGCTAGTGGATGAGGCTACTAGAGATTGCAGTCTCATAGCAGTAAATGGACCGCCATATTGGCACTTCATTGAAATAAGTCGATCATTCCCTGAGTGGACCTGGCCATTAAGTCCATTACGGTCAGGGTTCTGGTTATATCGATGACTGGAGACGTCACCGAATATCGATATCACAGGCCGGGCGGCACGGGCATGCACCGAAGACAAAATGCAAACTCCAGTATTACATCTCTGCATCTCGGCCCTTCACCTGACCACCAACTTGGTGACTTCTACAGGCCATGTACAAAGACTCGACACCATTGTTTGCGCTCACTTTTATTTAATTTTTTTATTATTTGAACACAATAATTGAAATGAAAACTTCAGACCGGTGACTTGTAAAGATTCCTCAAGTGGTGACCCTTATGGAGAAGCGACCGAGAACACGGGCAAAACTCATCCCAGACCTTCGAGACGTAGATCTGCCATGTCACCCTATATCCTCCTGTGATCTGGCCTGAGGATCACCAGTGCTGTAGACTGCTCTTAGGGCGAGACAATACATACAGCGGCTAGTACTAGTCTACGGAGGACACAACATTCGGTCTATGCTCTCCACGCTCCTTTAGTTTTCCGCCAGGACCTCCAAAAGTTGCCCGGAGTCCAGGCCGCACGTCTTCTCCACCCTAACCACAAAGGGCAGTTGTACTGTTCGTTCTGCTAGGACTTTTTGGCATGGACTCCACGTTTGTGCTTGTTGAGACTAGAATTGTCAGCAAAACTTTTATCGCACTGCGGACAGGGGAACGGCCTCAGGCCCGTGTGCGTCAGCTCATGCCTTTGTAATCTGGATTTGCAGATGAACCCTTCTTGGCAATGTTTGCAGGTGAAAGGCTTCTCTCCCGAGTGCAGTCTTTGGTGGACCACCAGGTTGGCATACTGGCAGTAACTTTTGCCGCACTCCTTGCACACGTGCGGCTTCTTCTCTGCGTGGATACCGGAGTGCTTGACCACGCTTGACTTCCTTGTGAAGCCTTTGCCACAGACTGGACAAGTAAATGGCTTCTCCTTGGTGTGGACCACCTTGTGGAGAATGACGTGAGACTGGTTGGTGAATTTCCGTCCGCAATCGGAACAGGAGAACGGTTTTTCCCCGGTGTGGATCCGCTGGTGGGATATTAAATGATTCCTGCAGGAAAACCTTTTCTGGCATATGTCGCACGGAAACGGCCTCTCCTGCGTGTGAATCTTCATGTGGCGGCTGAGAGAAGACTTGTTGCCGAATCTTTTCCCGCACAGATCGCACGGGCCCGTTCTCCCTCCCGACCTCGATTTTTGGCATCTTTTATCGGTGACGGTTATCTGGTAGATAATTTCTGACTGCACCGTCTGATGGTTAAAGTTGATATCTGATCGCAAAACCAAAAATACACAGAGATTAGTGATAGGTTGTCCACTTGTCCCCGTTCTGGGTTCCACTTTCATTTGCCAAAAGCTCCTCCAGTTTATAGGGGCGAATGATAAGTAGTAGGACAATCCCAGAACTGGCCAGAGCAGAAGACCCAGATGGCACCATGTAATGCTTTATTTCCCCCCAGTGGTGGCGCTGAAAGGAAACTGAACACCTGTTGCCTCGTTCCCCCAAAAATTACAGTTCGCTGGTGGTCCCAGCATCAGGACAATTCTATTGTAAGGCCTGTTCATACTTTGGAAAATGAAGAGGAACCAAAAGTGGACATTTGCCTCGGACTCATCTGTCTTTATGGTCATCTCACCTACTGCGCAGAGCTGAGTATCGTCATCTTCATCAGGTTTCTCCGGGATGTGACTTGTGACCGAAGACAGACACTTGGGAGGATCTGTAGGTGACACAGCCATAGGTCTTAATAGCATCCTATATAAATACAGCTACCATAGATATATAGTCCTGGCCTGACCTGTATGGATATCGTCCACCGTGTCCTCATCGGAGCTCGTTCTAGGTTCAGACTTTATACAGCACGCAGGGATGCCGCCAACACCTACTGCAGGCTGGACTTCTAGAAAGGAGAGAACATCATCTACGGTATATATCTAGTGGTTACTGAGACGTACATCTCTCTTATAATTAAAGGGGTCGTCCACTTTTCCAAAACCATTTCCATATTCCCATTCAGTATGGCATTAGATCAGCGTCTCTCACTCTGGAGGACTTGTCCTGCATTACTCAACCGGATATCAATGACCACCGTGTAGTACCCAATCTGTCCTGTGGGGGTGCTGCAAGAAAACTGAGCACATCCTGGCAAGTTTACCCTTGGAGCTCCCAGTATGGGGGGTGCTAATTGTCAAGAACAAGTAGGAGCGGTCCAAAATGGAGAACCCCTTTAAAGTGAAATTAAAGAATTTTGCTCTTCTATTTAGCATCATCTCCACCATGAATGGTAACAGATAGGGAACCTACTGATCATGTAATACAGGACATGGACGTGCCGAGTCCTCCAGAGCAAGAGACACTCTTTATAGGCACATTCAGCTGGGAATATCAGAGGATCCTGAAGCAGAACCTCAGTCTATTACATGGACCCCCTAGGTCGTCACTCTTGGTATCTCCACACTTTGGTGAATGTTTGATCCGTACCCTGATAATCTCCTGTGTCTGGCTCCTCTTTTATACGCTGGTGGACAAGGCTCCTCTGGTCAGTGTCCTGGTAGTTCATCACATGAGGGTCTTCTATGTTGAGAAGGAACAGGTTGGAAAGAAAACCTATCTTTACACTATACTGTCCATGATCAAGTCAAAGACCCTGCAACAAATGTATCCCATACAGCCCGTGCGACTAGAAACATTATTGCTAAAGAGGCGTTATCTGGCGACCACTATGTTGGGATGGAAACCATCTTTAAACTCTCTTCTAAACCACCAATATGTTGTCGTAAGGGGGGGGGGGGGGGGGGGGAGGGGGGGTCATGGGATACACGGGGAATTTTACTTTTTAACCTCTTGCTGTCCACCCATTGACTTTATACATCCAGATGGCCCCTTTAAATAAAATGTTACACTGTTCCTTTAAGGGGATTCTACCATTCCGTAGAAATCCCTGTTTTCATTGGTATGCAAATGAGTTCTCTCGCAGCACTGGAGGCGGTCCTCAGCGCTCAAACAGCCCTGGGGGCGTCCCCAATGCTGCGAGAGAACTCTCCAGCACCACCTCCATCTTCTTCAGGAACATCCTCTTCACGCATCTTCTTCTGGCGATGGCGGTCAAACTTCTAGGCCTCGGGGACTGTGCATGCCCACAGGCCACAAGAAAGCGTCTTTTTTTCTTGTGGCCGCAGGCATGCGCAGTTGGCTCTGCCCAAGGCCTAGAAGTTTGACCACCAGTGCCGGAAGAAGACGATGTTCCTGAAGAAGATGGAGGCGGCGCTGGAGCGTTCTCTCGCGACATTGGGGACGCCCCCAGTGCTGTTTGAGCGCCTGAGACCGCCCCCAGTGCTGCGAGAGAACTCATTTGCATACCGATGAAAACAGGTATTTCTACGGAACGGCAGTGCAGAGAAGACATCTAAAGGTATAAGAATAATAGCCTTTCTTAAGGCTATTCCTATGTGTCAATGAGAAAAAAAAAAAAAAAAAGTGTTTTAATGGTAGAATCCCTTTAAGGCTAAGGTGTAATCATGGCGGACGGCTTACTCCGGGGCCCCAGATTACCTTTAGCTTCATCCACTCTCTTGTAGTTGTAATGTTCTCCGTGTCCTTCTAGATATTCCCATTCATCCTTGGAAAAATAAACCGCCACGTCCTGATATTTTAAGGGCACCTGAAATCCAAGGAATAACATTTTCACACAGGAGGATTTAGAAGCCCTTGGGCTGAGGGGAGTGGTAAGGGTTAAGTGTATGGCGCTCCATTGAAAATCTATAGGACTGGCGAAGATCGCGGGGCTCACCGGTATTCTTGGCCAGGCCCACAGACTGAATACCCTGGCAGTGGAGTCTGTGCACTCTGGAGGCGGATGCAAGAAGCCCAGTCTTGTGTGGACAGGTGTTAAAGGGTTAATAATATGGAAACTATCCTTAGGATAAAGATTGGTAGGGTCCAACACCCAGAACCCCCGGGGTCTCTTGGCTACTTACCAAGAACAGCACCATACATTTGTATAGAGGCTGCACTTGACATGCCCTTCACCCGAGTGGGGCTGAGCTTCGAACAAACCAGGTGACCAATGACATCACATGGTCTCCGAAGCCTCCGGGGTGTCAGACCTCTGCCTATCCTATTGGAGAACTACTTTAATTGGCCTTTATGGGAACCTTTTCCCCAAACTTCCCACCTCACATGTCAATAGCTGGATAATCTTATCTGCCAGCTCCAGGATCTTCTTCTGATTCAGGTCCTGAATTCCAAGGATGGTGAACGAGAGCTCAGCGGGGACGGCTGAGGCGTCGGGGATTTTGGCAGCACAAAGGCCGTAGCTGGACTTGTCTCCATCGATCTCTCTCTTGACGACAATGTAGTCCTATAGGGGAAAAAAAAGCGCATGATGCAACCTACTAAGAAAGAGATGTACGGTATATATCACGTCTCATCAGACCCAGCAGGACTTTAGACTAGGCCCTCACCGGCCTATACAAACTAGTACCAAGGCTGTGAACTATGCCTATGTAAATAGTCTGTTTGTTTGTTTTTTTTTATCTTAATTTAGCAGTATTTCATAGTGTGAACTCGCAACAGTAACTATGTAGAGCACCCAGTGCTCAGACACAGCATGGAGCAGCTCTTCCTGCCTCTACCACAGCAGGAAATCTCAGCATAAGAACTGAAACATTGATAATCCAAGGGATATTCTGATGCTTTGCTACAAGGGTTATAGAGCATGAACTATCCAGATATATGAAATGGATTGGAACGGTTCAGAACCCCCCCCCCCCCCCCCCCCCATTGTAATCATTGGATATCATTAGAATCAGAACCCCCTAGGGTGCACACAGCGGTCAGGAGGATGTCTGAAATTGAGAAAACAGAATCCCTCCTCCTGGGTAGGATACTGATCTGCCCTACATAGATAAGATGCTTCAGTCCTGTCTCTGATGTTCCTTGTATTCCCGGGTCAGGCTCCACCCCCCACCCCAGTCCCTGCCCCTACACATTATGTCCACCAGTTCTGCCTGGAGTTTACTCACCTCTACAGTCAGGAGACAGAGCATCTCCAAGGTATGACTTAATATGGCTTCTGCCTTCTCCATCATCTCCATGTGGGTCCTTTTCCAAACACGTATAGCGTCCTAGAAACAGAAGATTAGTTACAGAGCCAAACCTACTATCCCGAGCGTCATCCATTACTGGTCACATTAAAAAGCTATTTTTTTTGTGACTGACAAGTAGGAATAGCCTTAAGAAAGACTATTCTTCTCCTACCTTTAGATGTCTTCTCTGCGCCGCTGTTTGGTATAAATCCTGATTTTCGTCGGTATGCAAATGAGTTCTCTCGCAGCACTGGAGGCGGTCCTCAGCGCTCAAACAGCACTGGGGGCGTCCCCAATGCTGTGAAAGAACTCTCCAGCGCCGCCTCCATCTTCTTCAGGAACGTGGTCTTCATGTGTCTACCAGCGCTGGGGTCAAACTTCTAAGCCTCAAGCAGAGCTGACTGCGCATGCACGCGGCCACAAGAAAAATGGCCGCTTACACAGTAAGTGGCCACGGGCATGCCCAGTCAGCTCTGCCCGAAGCCTAGAAGTCCAAAAAACCCTGTGTGACCTTACCCTTGACCCTTCAGACCGCAGAGTATAATAATCGGAGGCCAAAAGGGGGTGACAAGCATAAAAATAAAAAAAAAAAAAAAAAAAATAAAAAAAACACAGCGGTCCTCATCTATCCAGGACTCCGATGCCATTCCCTTTTCTCTTCGGGTTTTCTGCCCAACCTCAGGGATCACTGAGACTTAATATTTGGTAGTCACGTGGCATTATGACTTGTGTCTATGCATCGAGATGCCACGTGACCACTGCGGCCCAAACAGATCAAAGACTGGAGAGAACAGGGAGTCGCGCCGGGGCCCAGGAGAGGTGAGTAACATTGTTTTTTCTAGGTTTGATCACCAGTTCAGACCCATTCAGTCCACATAAACCGCCCAGTTCACCCAATACAAACCAGTAAGGGGCACGGCCTAAATCATCGCCATTAACTGTACTTAAAGTAAAATGCCCAATTAATCGCGATTGTATTTCGGTCATAACGGCCCAGCCCTAAGATTTGGGGCCGCATTTTTATGTAAATCACTGTTTTATCCACGAAGGGGAAATGTGCTTTACCCCGGAATCTAGATCTGAATCTGTCCACAGCAATTATAGATATTTATTGGTGCAGGTTTGGCCGCGGATTCCGACCTAAAAGCCATGAGAGCCTTGACCGTGGCAGGGTGCGCTATGGCATACTGTGTCTTGACAGGCCACACCCCTTTTAGTAACCCCACCCATTTCCGCCCTCTTTATTGTGCACGACAGATACGAGAGAGTCCTCCAGGCACAGGTTTACCCCGTTTTATGGGCGTTTTGGGAAAGTTGTCAGGTATGGGCTGCAGACATCCCAGCAGTAGACCTGAGCCTTGTTATTTTAGCCTTAAAGGGATTGTTTGTGGAGGCCGACAAAGGTGTAAGATACAAATAATTCATACTCCGCTCTTTAGGTTGGCCTGCGGTCCCTCTTGACTGCCACGTACAGCGCCTTACATCCTATAGTGGCCATGCTTGATATTGCAGTTCAGTCCCATTCATTTCAATATGTCTCCCCTGCTTTGGCATCCACCACCACGGTCCTGGCGTGCTTTGTGCCTTCTCCACTGTCCTGCGGCGCACGTGACAACTGTGACCACTCAATGGCCAGAAGACTTTTCGGCAGAGAAGGCACAAAAGCCCACCTGGACACCAGAGATAGGCGAGTAGGAATGGGACTGAACTGCAATATCAAGTACAGCCACTATTCGGTGGTGGCGCTGTACTTGGTCAAGAGGGACCGCGGGTCAACTCAAAGAGCTGACGGGTGGGGGCGGGGATGCCAGGTGTCCGATCTACTGACAACCTACTAAGGACATCTTAGACTCGGAGAGCCCCTTTAACCAAACCGAAACCAGGAGGAATTGACATTATACGCCGGTTAACCGTTCCAGGACTACGTTTTATTTGGAAAATCCAAAAATGTGAGCGTTGGGTTTTTTTTGGTCAGGCTCATGGACGTCATGGGGGGAAAGGGGTCAAAGGCTCAGACCCGTCCACCGGAGAGGAGAGCGGCAGATAGCGCTCAGCGTACGTTATCATGGACGCCATGCAGCGAAACATGGTACATGCATAAATAAGTCAGACAATGTGGCCTTGCAGTCCAGCAACCAATCAGCACACAGCTTTCACTTTCTAATCTACACTCCAGATGGCGCAGAGTCCGGTTACCAAGAGCAACAAGATCATTTCCCACATATGAAACTCAGAGAGACAAGCAGCAGAGCGCATGTGCGCGATCCTCTGCAGTCAGCCCTGTATATACGCCTATACTGACAGTATACAGCACCGCACCGTCTCTGCGCATATAGGGCCATGTACACACTCAGCACACTCCAAACAAAGCTCCTACCTTCTCCGACCATGTGAGTGGGCGGGTTTATCAATACTGCGCTCCTATTGGCTCTTTATCTAAAGACTTCGACGAGTATTCTGGGAGTCGTAGTCGCTCTCTGATAAGCTCTCTGCCAATCACGTGCGCAGCGAAACTACAATTCCCGACATGCCTTTTGTTTCCTCCGCGCTCTGGCGTTTGTCTGACGCTTAGCAGCTTGGGATATGCAGTTCTACCGTATTCGTTTATCGATAGGGGACATTGAGCATTTGACTACAATTCCCATGATTCTAGTCTGAGCTTTGATTGGCCGCTGGTGTCAAGATCCCAGTGCATGTCGGGACTTGTAGTTCTAGAGCGTGAATTAATCGTCAGACTATAGCGCGGATTGGACTACAATTCCCGAGATCCCTCAGCGGCTCCATTACTATGAGTGATGGGCTTGTCCTGCAGTCATATCGCGTTATATGAAGTGTGCTTGTTGTGTGAACAGGGCTGTATAGGGAATTCTGAAAGCAATGCTGCACATAGAAGCTGAAATACAGGGGGAGCTCCAGTGTAGTGTCCATAATCATTGTGTAATGGGAACGTCTGCCACATTCTAATGTACTTTGTGTATCAAGAAGAAACTGAATGCAGTTCCCTAAGTTTATAAAATCCAAACCCACATTATAACTGCAGTGTGTGAACACCCCCTCACAGACAGATGTGCCATTTCTATTGAAAGGGGTATCATGGTTATTTAGAGTCGTCTATTGGGGGCGCCACTGGTTCTGGTGACCTGCAGTGTGGCTCTTACTGACTACTAGCAGCGATCCCTGCCCTGCCCGGAGGCTGCTACATCAGATGGTCTGTCCGGGGTCTGGGTATCGGCCCCAACAGATCACGTACTGGTGACCGGTCCTGGGGATACGTCATCTCTTTGGCCGGACCATCCCTTTAAGAGTGGCTTGAAATGGTAAGGGAACTATGTTTCCCTCTTCTGCTTGATCCACTACAGCAAAATCTGCAACAAAGCTGCGTTTCCGCAACGTGGGGCCTCAGACTTAAAGGTGTTCCCCAAGATTAGGCTTTTTATGGCCATAAATACCTGATCAGTTGAGGGGCAATAGATGTCTCTGGGGGCAATCAGCTGTACGGAGCCACGTCTGGAGCCCGACTATACACTATATAGGGCCGGAAGCAGAAAGCGGTGTCCCTGCTATAGTGGCTCAGCTGCCAATGACATTAATGAGCGCTGAGCTGCGGTGACGGCGCCTGCCCGCTATACACGTTCTGCTTGCCACTTTCTGTAGTATATACAATGGTCTGTACAACTGATCAATCCAGGCGTCGACTATAGGCCCCCACAGATCAGGTATTTGTGGTTTATCCTGAACATAGGCCATAAAAACCTTAATCCCTGATAACTCCTTGAGGCTGAGGCGCCACGGGACGATCTGCAGCGCTTTCAATAGAAAGTTCACAGAGTTTTTCTCCGCGACTTTCTATTTCCATTATATCTATGGGGAAGCCGATGGCGTTTCCATATATATAATTAACGTGCTGCAATTTTCAAAACCGCACCGGGCATGGGAGTTGCGTGAATCCCATCCACTTTGCAAGTGCTGTAAACACTGTGATTTTTCCCGCGGCGCTTCTGACCCCTGGGCCCCGGCCCTTGCACACATGCAACTTCTTTTGTTGAAGATTTTGTGCCAAAGCCAGGAATGGATTGAGCAGAAGGTAGACGTATAATAACTTCTATGAATAATGCAGCCCCAACGCAAGGCCCACATATATATATATCACCATATATTGCATCGGAGGAGTATATACCACCCTATTGGTCTATATACTAAGGATCAAACACCCAGTGCTGAGCCGCCAAATAACCTGTCAATCCAACATGGGGCGCTGTTTAACAGATTATCAGGGCGACCGATCGATGGGATTTTGCAATAAATAAATCACTAGTCGTAAAACAATTATGAACAATTTATTTGGCCTGTAACACAATTCATGTATAACTAAATATACTCCTGGCGTCTGTGTGACCTCCACCTGCCAGCAGCGACCTCCTGCGCCAGTCACCACTTACGGTTGACCATACTATAACATAAGGATTACGGCTATGTTCGCAGAGTTTTTTGCAGGCCTCCAAACTCCCCCATTCATTTCACTGCAAAGAAAATCAAATAGCCGCATGATCCGAAATCTAATGTGTATGGCCAACCGTAGACTAGTCTAAAGATGAGGAATCCAGAAGTTGTCCCAACCCAACCGCCTTCACTGCTATGCAATGTTCTGTCACTATGTCTCCCGAGCCTTATTATGGCCAAGACGTTTCGATGGCGTGTTCACAAGTATTAGATATTGGAAAATTACAACGTTGACATGATATTGATCCGAGTAGACCTCGCTCTTCTCCACCGATGAAGTGCTGGTTGATGAATCTAGTATCAAGAACGGTCCTGCCCCGAGGCGGAGGAGGACTGAAGTTTCGCCTTACAATGAATCTTTTTATGCACCATGAGAGAAAACCAGAGTACAAAACTTTTGCCGCATTCGCATTGGTAAGGCTTTTGTCCATAGTTCTCCATTTTGACATGGCTGTCGCAGTCCATTTCGTGTACGAGAAGCTCCTGGTTCTGGTGAGTTCTCTGGTGTCTGTACAGGTGTGACTTGGAGGTGTAACTTTTACCACACTCACATTTATAAGGTTTCTCCATTATACTTTCTTCCGCTGGATAACTTGAGCTTCCGGAGACATTCTTGTCTTGGTGAGTCCTTTGATGTCGGTAGAGATGAGAACTACAAGTGTAGCTCTTCCCACAAATACACACATACGGTTTCTTGCTACCTGTCTCTTCCACAGAGTCACCTCTGTGTTCTTCTCTCGACAACTTCTCTTGGACGTGGGTCTTCTGGTGCTGGTCCAGATGTGACTTATTGCTGAACGCCTTCCCACAGTCACATATATAGGTGATGGCGCTCTCCTTACTTCCATCTAAGTGAGTTCTCTGATGTCTGTAGAGATGCGAGCTGCAGGTGTATCGCTTCCCGCAGGCGCACGCGTAAGGCTTCAATTGACTTTCTTCAGTATCGGACTGGAGATTAGACGCGGAGACAGCTTGGCAGGTCTTCTGGTGTCTATATAAATGAGAACTGATGGTATAACTCTTTCCACACATGCACGAAAAAGATTTTTCACTTGTGACCTTCACCTCACAAGGTTCTCCAAGAAGAGGACCATTACTGATCTCATGAGTTTTCTGGTGTCTGTGGAGATTGTAGCTGCTGCTGTAGCTTTTGCCACATACACAAGTGTATGACTTTGACTGTCGGTTTTGCGATTTTGTCCTTTTTGTGTCGTGAGCACCTTCTTCTTGCAGAGTCTTCTGGAGTCCACCCTCCACTGGTCCAGTCGACAACGCTATTTCCATCAAAGTTTTTTCAATATGATTGTCCGCGTTCTTGAATACCGGTAACCGATCATCTTCCAAGTTGGATCCTTCCGTACTATCACAGTTTCCATCACCACAACTGGAATTGATTTTGGTTTTACTAGTCCTTCCATGCTCTCCGTTACTTATGGTTTCATGATCGTTCTTGGATACGTGGTCCTCATGGGCACATGTGCCACCAGAAGAGGAGGAGACCTCTGAGGAATCACGAGGTTTCGTCTTCTTACGTTCACTCGACGCTCGTAAAGATTTCTCGATAGAAGCCCTTTTCCTTGTATGTTCCATGGACTTGTCCGATTGAGAGTCGCGCTCTACGTCACCTATGTAGCAACTCAACTTTGGATCTGTGGGATGGAAGAACAAATATATCTATACATTACCATCATCATCAGTGATTGGTGACTGGCATAAGATTACAATTCTCTAGCTCAACAAATCCACCATGAAAGGGTTACAATTAATATCCATTAACTAACAATCACAAGGAGTGATCTATAAGAAACCTGAGTGTTACTTCTTATGATCGGTGCTCTTTTTTTTTTTTATATGCAGATTATGAGCCCCATATAGGGAGATACAGTATATATATATATATATATATAGGGATCACAATGTACATTTTCCCTATTAGTATGTCTTTGTAGAATGGGAGGAAATCCACACAAACACGGGGAGAACATACAAATGCCATTCAGATGTTGTTCCTGGTGGGATTTGAACTCAGGACTCCAGCGCTGCAAGGCTGCAGTGCTAACCACTGAGCCACCACATTGCCTCATATGCACAACTTTTTTGTCAAGCTAAATGACAGACGCTGGAACGATAGTCCAACAGACCCCATTATAGACAATGGCACTTCCATCATTCTAGTCCTATAATGGAGCAGAACAACGGAAGATGGCACAGTTGTGCAAGAAGCCAAAACCATAACTCTTTCTGCATAGACTCAATGCAATCAATACGCCCTACAAAGGAAGACATGCCACTCGGGACTCTAGGAAAGCTTGGTGCTACACCTGTAATCACATTTGTCACCAAATGTTTCATAGACTTAATATTGTAGCATGCAAAATGCAACGCAACAACGGGCAAAAGGCTTTATCTAGGCTTGAACAAGCAATTCCTGGGGATTCCTGCTTATTTCCGTGTGCAAAAATGGACACTAGGACACTGCAATAAGCACATGGACGACAATTTTTTTTTTTTTATGTTCAATAAATAACATGAAACAAATTAAACCAGTAAAATAATAAAACCGTCACCAAGAATAAATAACAGCAAAAAATAACGAGAATCCTCCAGAGGTTCAACATGAGGAGCAGCAAACTGGGAAAACGAGGCGAAATCCAGAATTCTTCTCTAGCATTTCACTTACAAAGATTGTCGCTCCGGGCACATTCATGGCCTACAGATAAAACAAGGCTCTTGGAGAGATCCAATTACTGGGACCCATCGTCGTGTCTCATGAGAATGAGGGACTGGTCAGTGTCTACCAGTGGCCAAACCCCTATCGGTGGAGACATTTATGACACTGGTACAAATGTATATGGGAGAAAATCGTCTTCAAGACGCGGCGACACCTTGCGGAAAGGCTTATTTTTTTGCAGATTTTTCTGTGTTTGCTTTTGAGCCACAGCTGGGGGGTACTCAAAAATTAGACGAAATCTGCAAAAACACAACGTGTAACCTCAGCCTTATGGGGGTCACGGCACTTCCCGGGGTTTCAAGACCATTTCAATTGAACTTGGACTTGTCTTCAAGACTGACCATTCAATGGCAAGAGGTCAAATTTGGACTTTCCAACCAAAGTCAACAGTGAAAGGGGTCGTGCCATTAAGGACATTTACCCCTACTCACAGGGCAGGGAATACGTGACCGATTGCAAGGTTCCCAGTGATCAGGAGGATGAGGGAACAAAGGTCCTCCTAAAGCCTCCTTGTGCATGGACTACCAGTGCATTGAACTTCATTCAC
Organism: Leptodactylus fuscus; assembly: GCF_031893055.1. Lineage (NCBI taxonomy): Eukaryota > Metazoa > Chordata > Amphibia > Anura > Leptodactylidae > Leptodactylus > Leptodactylus fuscus. The sequence continues at coordinate 80,246,487 of NC_134275.1, forward strand.
TGCGATGGTGTTGCGGCACTATCAGTCCCCGAAGCCCCATAACGGTGATGGAGCGCATGTCTCACAGAGACAATGGTGCTCCATTCACAAGGAGACTTTTGGTCTCCCATCCTCCTGATTACTGGAGACTCGCTGATCAGTCCTCAGAGATCGGACACTTATCTCCTGTCCTGTGGTCAGGGGATGTGTCCATAGCGGCACAACCCGTTTAACAAAATGGTGAGGGTCCTAGATGCAGTTTGATGGGCTTTTCTTCTGTGGTTCTTCTGAGGTTACGGGTTATCTCGACGTTGCGGTAGCATAATACAGTATGTCCAACACACTGGTCTCCAACAGGGGCTTCTGCCAATACTGGCAAACATGGGTACTGCCCATAGCAAACAAGGTCTCATTTTTCAGAGGCCTTAAGTCATCTTCTGCCTTGTGGTACCAAACGTAAATCCAAGAGTGTCCATGTACGATAGGCCGATAAGTGGCTCGGGCTCCCTCTCGAGATCACACTGTACTCCTCTACTTATTCCTGTAACTACTTGCGTTCCGACACTCTTCCTATTTACATTCGCCTCAGTCATGGTCCAGGCGTCCATCTTATTCCTGACACAGGAAGTCTTGACCTTCTTTCCCACAATTTTATACTTGTTTTCCTTACATATTCTCCTTTGAGGAATGACCTCAAATATTGTTGGCACGGCGTCCTTCCTAAGACATTTCCTACACCCACCATCCACGTAACTCTCTGGAGAGAAATGTCTCGAACAAATTCTAAACAAATCCGATTTTTTTCCGTCTAGAACTTTCTGGGCAAATTCGTCAATGTCGCCAAAGTCTTGAGGGATCTGAAGGAGCCATAATTTTATAATATCTTTATCTTTGGGGAACGTGTGCATGATGAGGTCACTTTTCTTTTTCCAGCTGTTACAACAACCTTTCACGATACAGGACGGCATTCTGGGAAATAACGGACGTAGACGAAGAACGTCTTCACATGAAGTCGATGGAAGAGATTTATCCGAAATGGTGCAAGGCCAAAGCGAAGTAAGTAACCTCAGCGACCAATCACATTCCTACTTTCATTTTTACTCCACCAATTATAAATCTCCCACATTGGGCCTCAGGTCCAACAGAAAAAAAAATGGCAACCAATCAGATCTCAGCTTTAAGACGTTATGGGAAATGAAAGCTGCAGTGTGATTGGTTACTATGAGCAACAAGGCCGCAGTGCCGATTTTTTTTGACAGTTTTGGTAAAAGGACCAAATTATTTTTATCCCAATCTGTCACAGAAACAGACCCGCAACGTAATCCCAGAAAAGGCCTAAATTTACGCTTAAGCTCCTCCTCTCTCCCTGACAAGAACGCCCCTAAATGGACAAAAACGGCCATTTTAATGTAAAATTTGCAGAAATTTCCCTTTTTTCAGATCTTCTTGACAGATGTAACACTGACGCGGGCCGTAAGGGATAAGTGGAGGTGCTGCAATACTTGTCAACTCCGAAAGGCTTCCGAAAACAGGGGTGACCACCAGGACACCCAGTACAGTAGGCAAATCTCCTGGGTTTCTCCATGGAGTATGGGGGGGGGGGGGGTATGTGGTGCACCCACGGCACAAAAAGAGAGGGTGCGGTATTGCTATCAATGTTGGCAATTATGGGTATTGTCCCCATAGCAAGCAAGGCACAATTTTTTTTATAGGGGCCCTCTGAAAAGTGACCGCTTGCTCCAGTATCCATGTGAACTGCTTTACGTAAAATGTGTGCACAGATTTACCGCCAATGATTGTTCAGTCAGCCATATTCCATATAATATCTGGTCTGCGGGTTATATTTAGGATTGAAACGCTCTCATTTATAGGATACTGAAAGACAAAGGCTCAATGACAGCAGTATTCAGACCTGTCACCTTGGCTGACGGTTCCTTGCGTGGGCAATATGGAGATAGCAGTAGTATTAGACTAGGCCAGGAGTAGGGAACGTACGGCTCTCTAGCTGTTGCAAAACTACAACTCCCAGCATGCATACTGGCTCTGCTATTCTTGGAACTCCCATGGAAGTGAATGGAGCATGATGGGAGTTGTAGTTTCACAGCAGCTGGAGAGCCAAAGGTTCCCTATCCCTGCACTAGGCGGTTCATGGGTGATATGGAGATAAAGGGGTTGTCTCATTGTGACGTTAACCCCTATTTATATCCATACTGCGATAAATGGATGTCAAAAAGTGGGAAAGAGGGACCTGGTCATGCTCAAGACCTCAATTTAGGAGCAAGAGCAGATGTCTACTGATCTGGTGGACCCTTCCATGGTTTACATCAGGGGTAGGGAACCTTTGGCTCTCCAGCTGCTGTGAAACTACAACTCCCAGCATGCTCCATTCACTTCCATGGGAGTTCCAAGAACAGCAGAGCAAGTATGCATGCTGGGAGTTGTAGTTTTGCAACAGCTGGAGAGCCGTACGTTCCCTACCCCTGGTTTACATGGACACTGAATTCATTTCAATGGTCAGAATGTAATGCTACGTGTCACCTGCAGATGGCACTGTTATAAATCTAATGTCAGATGACGCCAATGGATCGCCAGGGCTGTGAAGTCGGTAGGCTAAACCGTGGGGTTGAGCCGATCTTGAGATTTCAGGTTCGATTTTAAGATCCGATTTTCAAGAATTTTCCAGCCGATCCCGATCGTGAAATTTGCTCGATCGCCGATCGGGATCCGATTTTTCCCGATCCAGATCACTCAACCCTAGTCAATGCTTCTCTATGGGAAAAGTCACTTTTAGGGTTGAGCCGATCTTGAGCTTTCAAAATCTGATTTCTGATCATTTTCCAGCCGATCCCGATCGTGAAATTTGCTCGATCGGGATCCGATCTTTTCCGATCCCGAACGTTCAACCCTACTAAACCACTGACTCTGACCCCTCCATAAACGGCTGCCAACCATGATCAGTCACAAGCTCCTCTAATTCACCAAAAAATCAGAGATCGATTCCTATGAAAGTAAATATGTAACAAACGAATCTATTCTAGAATATTATTAATTGTGTAATATAACATATCATTCTATTTAGAAGACTATATAGATAACTTCCGTACAACTCCACAGCCCTGATAGCTATTGCTCAACGTTCCGAAAAAGCAGCAGTTATTATTGCAGATTTTGCTGAGCTTTTTGAGTCAAAATTTCCAGATGTTGCTGATTTTGTTGCATTTTTTAAATTATACTTATAGGGAAATCGCCAGTATTTCCAAAGGTGTCATCGACATGCTGGGATTTCCAAAACCGCAACGTTTTTTGAAATTGCAGCGTAACCCCTGGGAATATTTTTCCGCAATGTGTGGATAGGATTAGTTTTGCAGTGCCATTTTTTTTTCCGCATTGACGTCGCCCCCCATCAATCAGATCACAAAGATAGGCCATAAGTTTGTAGATACGCTCCGTGCGGCACTCATACGGGTATATTCACATGCAGAAGTTTTTGCAGAAATTTCTGTGATTGCAAATCCGTTTCATACATTTATTGGATTTCTGCACAGAATTATTGTCCGTTGGGCATTTTACCTCAATTGTGATGAATGACAATCTTTTTAATGGGGATCTTTTCGGGGGCTCTTATCTGCCACGATAACCCGTTAGAATCCCACAAATGCATTGCAGGGTGCCAATGGGCGAACAGATAGAGCCCCCTCCCACTAGGGTCACCACTCGCTGCAGCATCTAAGGAGTTAAACTGCCAGGATTAGCATGATCGCCGATCCCAGCGGATGTTGCAAAGGCCATGGCTGTGGAATACGGCCCCAATTCCGCCGCCGATCTTGCAGTGCCATGGGTGGGCATGTATCCTGTAAATGGGGATATTGATGCCAGTATAGGGAAATCATCACCAATTCTTCTAGGTGACTACACCTAGGTATAGCATGCAGCTCTAAGGGCATGCTGGTTCATGCAGTTTTGCATTGGACTCCATTACAGTTAGCATCTCCTTTAAGGTTAACCCCTTGACCTGCTTTACATGTTGCATGGCTTAATTAGCATTTCCTTAATTGAATGCAAATCCTGAAATCAGCAATCATGGAAATCTGGACATTACTATCACAGGAACTACAAATCCCAGCATGCCACCCCCGCCAGGCCCCTGCCCAGCATCACTCACCGGCTCCTCAGCAGACGCGTCCTGGATCACAGTCCCGGCCACGGGTTCCAGCCCAGCTGCGCCCTGATTGGCTGCTGGGTATCTCGTGATCTCTCTCAGCCAATCACAGCTCAGAGAGACCCCGAACGCGCTCCACCAATGACAGAGCTGCTTGTAAGACCGCTGGAAAGCCGCGGGGTCCCGGAGTGTGAGGCGGGGGCGGAGGGTTAGGCTGAGACTTGTAGTTCGGGCCGTCTCACTCACGTGACTGTGTAGCCGTACGTGAAGGGCATGCTGGGAACTGTAGTTCTATCAGTATGGAGCCGGGACTATCATGAGGTGATTGCTATTGTGGAGCTACAAGTCCCAGAATGTATAGGAATGGCCTGTATATGGCAGAAGCCTGACCTGTGTATATGGCGAGGCGTCATTTATACAGAAGCGTATTTATACAGACTGGCGGTAATAACACGCGTGTGCCCCAATGGGATAACACCGCCATTATACCGCCAGTCACCCACATGTAGCCATGGAAAGGGGTCCTATCATTAAAAGTCAATTTTTCATGACTAGCACATAGGAACATCCTTAAGAAAGTCTATTCGTCTCCTACCTTTAGATGTCTTCTCCGCGCCACCGTTCGGTAGAATTCCCGGTTTTCGACGGTATGCAAATGAGTTCTCTCGCAGCACTGGGGGTGGTCCTCAGCTCTCAAACAGCACTGGGGGTGTCCCCAATGCTGCGAGAGAACTCCCCGGCGCTGCCTCCATCTTCTTCTGATGCTGGCTTCATACGTCTAGGCATCGGGCAGAGCCGACTGCTCATGCCCACGGCCACAAGAAAAATGGCTGCTTGCACAGTAAGTAAGTGGCCTTTTTCTTGTGGCCACGGGCATGCGGATAGATGCTAAGTAGGGTTGAGCGATCGTGTTCGGAAAAGATGGGATTCCGTTCTGCGATCGAGAAAATTTCACGATCGGAATTCCGAACCCGATCTTTTTAGGTGGCATCGAGATCGGTGATTATTTCCCACAATGCTTTGCTACTGGACAAGCATTGTGGGAATAGCTAACAATGTTAGCCTTCACACTGAGTATACGCTCAGCGTATACTCAGTGTAAAGGCTCTGCTGCGGTTCCATAGGAATGAATGGAAGCAGCTGGCACACAGCCTTAACCCCCTGTGCGCTGGCTGCGTCCATTCATTCTAATGGGAGACTAGCTAACATCTCTAGTAGCTACTTACCTGCAGAGATGGCTGGTCCGGTGCCCGGTGTTCTTGTTCTTCTTCGCCTCGCTGCCCCCTCCTCCCAGGTTACTGTTAAAGAGCTAGCAAGAAGGCGGGGCTTGTGGCCTAGGAGAGGCCCCGGGAGGCGGGGGCAGCAAGGCGAAGAAGAACGAGAACACCGGAGCAGCCATCTCTGCAGGTAAGTGGACATCAGGGGGGACTAAGTAGCCAGAGGATTAAAAAAAAATCCTCTGGCTACTTAGTGATTAAAAAAAATCACTACACAGCGTGGATTCTAACAATTAACCCCTTCCCAACATGCACCGTAATAGTACGGCGCATGTCAGGTGTGTAACTATGGCAGCCGCCATAGCCGCCGGGTATCTACTGCTTTAAGTAGTAGACATCCGGCTGTAATGCCTCCGATCGGTCGCCGGAGGCGCCATTTTCCCAGCGATCGCCGGCTCCTGGAGCATGCTCCAGGGCCGACATCACGTTGGCATGACAGCCGGGAGCCTTTACAAGGCTCCCAGGCTTGACTGCAAATTCTTTCTTTTGCAGGCTGGTCTATGCAGCCTGCAAAAGAAATGATGATTTTTTTGCAATGCATTAGCATTGTAATGCATTGCATTAGTGATCAGACCCCCTGGGGCTCAACACCCCTAGGGGGTCTAATAAATGCAAAAAAAAAAAATATATAAAAAGTATTAAAAGTTCAAGTCACCCCCCTTTCCCTAGAACACAAAAGTAGTTAAAAACTGTGAAACACCAACATGTTAGGTCTCCCTGTGTCCAAAATCACCCGCTCTACCAGTCTATAAAAATATTTTTCCTGTTTGGTAAACGCCGTAGCGGGAAAAATAGTCAAAAGTGCCAAACCGCCGTTTTTTTCACTGTTTTGATTCTGATAAAAATTTTAATAAAAAGTGATCAAGGCAAAAGCATTTCCCGAAAATGGTAGAACTACAAAGTACACCCAGCCCTGCAAAAAAAGACGCCCTATGCATCCCCGTACACTTACGTATAAAAAAGTTACGGCCGTCGGAATATGGCGACTTTTAGAAAAAAAAATTACACAGTTTTGGATTTTTTTTAAGGAGTTAAAATGTAAATAAAACCAAATAAATTTGGTATCCCTGGAACCGTACCGAAACACAGAATACAGGGGACAGGTCATTGTGGCTGCACAGTGAACGCCGTAAAACCAAAGCCCGTAAGAAAGTCGCAGAAATGCATTTTTTCTTCAAATCCACCCCATTCTGAATTTTTTCCAGCTTCCCAGGACATTGTACAGAATAATTAATGGTGACATCATGAAGAAAAATTTGTCCCGCAAAAATTAAGACCTCATATGGCTCTAGGAGCGGAGAAATAAAAAAGTTATGGGGTTTAGAAGGAGGGGAGTCAAAAACGGAAATAAAAAAATGCCATCGGCGGGAAAGGGTTAAAGCGTTCAATTGTTAGATTCCATGCTGTATAGTGAATAGGATTGTTTTTAAAATCCGATCTCCGATTAGTAAAGAAAATCCCACTGACTTTCATTGGGATCGAATGAAAAATGATTGGAAATCGGATTTCAAAATCGATCCTGAAAAGTCAAGATCGGCTCAACCCTAGTGCTAAGTTATGCTTCTGTAGATATTACATTCAGGCACACGTTACAGGTTAACCTGCAAAATTGCCGGAGGCTAACCCGCTGCGGGGACAGTCATAGTGTAGTCAATGTCTATCCAACGACTGCAGCACAAAGTGTCTTATACTGTGGATTTTACATGTCAATTATGGCTGCAGGTTTGGTCACAGTTTTGAACCTTGGCCAAGGCCGGCCACTGAAGAATGACAGATAAATCCAGCTGCTTTCCACTGGTTTTTGCCTCAGATGGGCCAAAGCGAATTTGACAAAAATGACCCCGGCCATAGGGGATTTTTGGAGTGGGGGTCATTTTGGATACTGATCCTCAGGACTGGTCATCAAATTGGTGGAGGTCCAACACTTTGACCTCATACAGATAGCTGGACAGGGCCGGAGCAGAAGGTTGCACCCGTAAAATCCCATTCATTCTATTTGTGTAGCACAGAGCTATCATTGGTTTTTGGGGGATTCAGCGACCATTCATTTTGTTAGGGAGAGCGCTGTACTGGTACTTATGGAGTACTTCTTATGTGGCTTCTCTGACGGCATTGTCAGGCCTCATTCACATCTCCACATTTCACATACCTATGACATGTTTTCGCGGTACATACCCATTCATTTCATTGTGTTTATTCAGACGTTAATGTTTTTTTTTTTTTTTTTGTGGACCGTAGGTTCACAAATCATTTTTTTTTTTTTTTTGTCACTCATGGTGATGCATCATATTAATAATGGTCGTTTTTCTTATTTGTGTGATACTGGGTTTTATAAGCCAAACATTGCCTTGTAAATGCCACCATTCACATTAGAGCAAAGTTGGAACCAGCCGATCTTATGTGTATCGTATCTCCCTACAATGAGAGATCACATTAAAGGGATTCTACCAATAAACTAACATTTTTTCTAATGACCATGTTGGAATAGCCTTAAGAAAGGCTATTCGTCTCCTACCTTTAGATGTGGTCTCTGCTGCGCCGTTCCGTAGAAATACCGGTTTTAACCGGCATGCAAATGAGCTCTCCACAGCAATGAGGGCAGGCCCCAGCGCTGAAAGGCCGGTGAGCGCGTCCCCATTGCTGCCCAGAGCTCTTTCCTGCGCCGCCTCCTTCTTGAACAGCAACTCCGCCTCTTCTGATTCGGTCCAACTTCCGACGCCTGCACAGTGGGCTCCTGTATTGAACTACAAGAGCGGCCTCCCAGAAATGGCCGGCGGCCATTTTTGGGATGCCGCTCTTGCAGTTCAATATAGGAGCGGCTCTTGTAGTTCAATACAGGAGCCTACTGTGCAGGCGTTGGAAGTTGGACCGAATCAGAAGACAGAAGAGGCGGAGTTGCTGTTCAAGTAGGAGGCGGCGCTGGAAACAGCTCTCGGGCAGCAATGGGGACGCACTCACCGGCGTTTCAGCGCTGGTGCCCGTCCTCATTGCTGCGGAGAGCTCATTTGCATACCGGTTAAAATCGGTATTTCTATGGAACGGCGTGGCGGAGACCACATCTAAAGGTAGGAGACGAATAGACTATTTTAAGGCTATTCCGACGTGGTCATTAGAAAAAATGTTAGTTTATTGGTAGAATCCCTTTAAAAAAAATCACCTACCGTACATACTCAAGTATAAGCCGAATTTTTTAGCCCCCCCTCGCCTTATACTCGAGTCAAGCAAAAAAAAAAATTTTTTTTTTTTTTTTTGGGAGTGGGTGTCTATGTCCAGCCGCAATAGTAATGTATAGAATCTCCCATAAAATAGTGGAAAAAAAAGAAGCTTTAAAAAAATATATATAATAAAAAAATAAAGTAAATAAAAGTTGTAAATCCCTCCTTTCCCTAGAATACATATAAAAGTAGAAAAAGACTGTGAAACACAAACACATCAGGTCTCCCTGTGTCTGAGAGTGCCCGGGCTACTGAATATAGGGTACCTGCAGTGCTCCTGTTCTGTCGGGAAGGGGTTAATAGGAGCTCTGCAGATACCCTATAGTCAGCCAGGCTGAATTCCAAGTGGGGGGGAAAAAACAGTTCTCAAGCTCAGGGAAGGGGCAGACAGACAACCAAAACACCCCCTCCCCAGCACCTACTGCACCCAAAAACTCCCACCATTTTGATTTTTGCTGCATTTCCCCCCTCGGCTTATACTCGAGTCAATACGTTTTCCCAGTTTTTTGTGGTAAAATTAGGGGCCTCGGCTTATATTCGGGTCGGCTTATACTCGAGTATATACAGTATATTGTTCTGGTCTGTTGGAGGACCGCTGAAAACAGAGCCCGGCGATAATGGAGTCAACGACTATAATGAACCAGTGGATAAAAAAAGCTGTGCATGCAAAATTTTTGCTTTGGCAGATTTCAGACAGACATTGCGGCTTTGGGGACTCCAATGCAATTGTGAACACGGCCTTAGTGAAAGTGAATATGTGTGATAAGGCCTGGATCAGGAGAGGAGCTGTAATCCCAGGCTGCCTTATGTCGGAATAGATCTGAGCTTTCTTCCAAGTTTATAGCAGGTTTCTTATCATCGGTGATAGCCTCAGTAGACAAAGCACCTGTGTGACTGCAGCTCTGGAGCATTTCATTAACCCCTTCCAAGGAAGCCATTATTTTTTCACTTTTTTATGTGTTATTCTCCTATTACCAAAAGCCTTGGTTTATTTATTGTTCTGTTCACAGAGCTGTATGACGACTTATTTTTTGCAGGACATTTAATGTTCCAGACAAAGTACCAGGAAGCTGCATATGCGCCATACTCTTATGGGTTTTGTTTTTACTGTGTTCATTGTGCAGACAAAATGATTACGACAATAGCAAATTTATATAGTTTTTCTTTTGTTTTAATACCTTAAAAAATCAAAAAACAAATACAAACATTCTTGGAATCTTATCGTTAAGGAATTGCAATAGGACAGTAGCTGCTGGAAACCCTGGAAAGGGGCACAAGAGACAGTGATCCCTAAGCTGAAGCCCCTCACTGTCCCTTCCTGATTGCCTGGTCCTATCCTAGGTAATAGGTGACAACTGGGCGACGGGCCCTTCCTATATATGTGATACACAAAACACAGACAAGACAAACAACAACAAAGGGAGATCAGCTAGCCAGGGGTCAGTAACAGTCGAGCAATGCAGTGCCAAAATCGAAATCCAAAAGAATTCCGTAGATATAATTGACAGGCTGCGATTTCCAAAACTGCGCTTGTTCTGCAAATCGCGGCGTGTTTGCTCTGTGGTTTTTACCGCAAAATGAGCATGGGATTCGCTAGAGCAGGGGTAGGGAACCTTTGGCTCTCCAGCTGCTGTGAAACAACAACTCCCAACATGCTCCATTCACTTCCATGGGCGTTCCAAGAATAGCAGAGCAAGTATGCATGCTGGGAGTTGTAGTTTTGCAACAGCTGGAGAGCCGAAGGTTCCCTACTAGTGTTGAGCGAGTAGTATTCGATTGAATACCTCGCCGGCATAGGAATGCGTGTAATCGGCCAAACACCAAGGGGTTAAACGCATCGAATATTCAAAGCGTTTAACCCCTTGGTGTTCGGCCGATTACACGCATTGCTATGCTGGCGAGGTATTCCATCGAATACTACTCGCTCAACACTATTCCCTTCCCCTGCGCTAGATATTCCATTATAGCAAGGATATAAGAATTATAATCTACGACAACTGAACACCACAGAGAGAAAGATGATTATCTGGCACCTGCCGTGGATAAAAAAAAAAAAAAAGTTATTTTTGGGCGCTTTAAGGGTAAATGATAACAACTAGTCGTAAAAACTTGGATAATAAAAGATACAAATAACATTTGACCCTTCGTCTTCTTACTCAATCCCTGTTGGGAAGACAGACTTAATCTCTCAAGGTTAACAGTCGATTACCTGGGATTGTCACTTTTTGGTATATAGCCTCACCTGACATCTGAGAACACGGACCTTTCTCTCATGTATGTGCTGATACACAGGAGCTTCTATTTTTGGATGATATCTTTTACATGGATGATCACCTTGTATGTGTCTATGATAAGAAGATGAGGATTGTACTGTTGATCTACCTTCTTCTTTCGGACCCTGTGGTTGAGGCATTTGGAAGAAGTAAGGTTGATTTTCTCTCTTTTAATCTCTCCGCTGGGTTTTGCAGTTGATAAACTTGCCAAGAAACTTGTTGAGTAGAACTTGTACTTGTTGCTCCAGAGCAGCCCGGTGCTGATGGCTCATGCCTTGAACTTTTCCTTGAGTAGCTCAGTATTTGCACTTGGTTGTTGTAGGTTGTGGACCTCCAGAAATGGGCCACATGACGTGTGACACTTGTACACCACTAGGTTGGTCTTAGCTGAACCCTCACCAATGTCTCACTATAGTTTATTTTGTATGTATCTTGTGGTTTGGCGCATGATACATGACCTGGAAACTTCACTTTAAAAAAAAAAATGCAAGCAGTTTTTGATGCGTTTTTTTTTGCAAACACCACATAGAAAAAAACACGTCTGTTTTTTTCTGCTTTCCATTCATTTCAATGGGTTCTTCAAGGAGGAATCTATCTTAAGATAAGTCATGTCACTTTTCTTTTTACTCTGGCTTATTGGTTTTGCCTTCCGATTCCTCAGCCTTCATGATGCAGGTTCTTAGCAACTAGAACTTAGAAATAACAAATGCCTCCATCCCCTGGTCATCCCATAGTCCGGTGTGGCATAGGTCTTTATAGATCAAGTGAATCCTTATTCATCAGCAGCCAAGCATGCAAAATTTTTAATCGTGCAGCTAGGTGTCCCAGCACTACAACTTTTTCCCTAGGGCACCGAGTTGAGAATTTGTACTTCAGACTTGGAAGAAACTTGGCTTACATCTACTGCTCACATGCCAGACTTCATGGAGGTGATATAGACATTGGGGGAGACATTAGCAGTCATCATAACTCAATCGCCAGTGGAGGGGCATCGCATGTAGGACGAGGCACATGTCTTCTCATATATCAGGGACGTCCTCCACTGGGCAGTGTGCCTGGAGGGAAGGCTATGCTAGTTCATAGCTGGCATAGATTTCCAGCATCATTTATACCAAATTTCTGGTATAACTTATGATACATACTAGCAGTACCCGCAACTTTGTCCGCAGCACCCTGATCCCCTGCGCGACCCACCTAGAGCGCTGCGCAGGCTCCTCCCTTACACCTGTGGGCCCATGGACCCCCAGGCCCCCACTTTGCGGCCCGCTGGCTCCCTTTATCTCCTCTCCCCCCTGGCGACCCCCCTTCCCCCATTTTCTGTACCCGCTCCCCCATTCCCTCACTCCTCCCTCCTACCCGTGTGCGGCCAGCTTGTGGCTGTATAGCTGCGCCCCCGCTGACGCCTGGTCCAATCGGAGCGCTGCGCCTGACATCGTGACGTGATCGCAGGTCCTTCAGTCTACCCCGACCGTGAATTTGGTGCTCGCGGTCGGCAAACTCGGCAATAAACAGGGATGGTGAGGTGCCTATATTCTATTCCTGGTGCCACTCTAGGTATGTGCAAAATTTGAGGTAAATCCGTTCACCTGTTGCGGCGTGATTGCGGAACAAACATACAAACTTTCACATTTTAGTAGGATAGGATAGGAGGATATAATATTAGTAGGATAGTATAGGATGGTGGAGTTGATGGCCCCACCACCTTTACACCTTCGCCACCCTATTTCGAGAGGGCAACAATAAAAGAAAATGTTGCAAATTGGCTTTGTACGCTAAAAAAACAAATACGACACATAATAAATCTGCCCCATTATTGGGCAGCTAATAGTATAAATAGAAGGTTCTAGATCTCTCTCTATTGGTAGGGTAATGGCTCTGTCATTCTCATACTATTGTAATGAGATCTTGATTTTGTATCTAAACAAAATCTACATAGAATTTGCACAGTGGCATGAGTTTCCCATATATGATCCCAACAACACCAACATTGCAGTGATCCAGGTGGGACAACTTCTGGACCCTGTAACACTACACCAAGGATATTACATACAGTAGATCTGCTGACATTGGTCTGATGTTTATGACCACCTAAAGGATCATCAGTGTCACTTCCGAAGGCTTATCAGTCATAGCAATAATGATAACAGATTATTAACACCTGCCATTCTGCCCTTGTGAGAAAAATACTGACATGCACCAATGATATACTATAATAAGAACACACACTATGTCATTGTATTCTTATCTGCCTGCTCCTTTCCGGAGCGAGAGCATTATATTACCCTGCTCTGGCTCTGTACACGTCTTGTTTACTTTTAGTGTATCCATCAATGTTCCTAACATATATGCACAGAATATAACCATAACTTTCAAGGGGAGTCTACGATCACCAAACTAAATTATAAACCATTTTTGCATGGCCGCATCTGCCAGCACATCCATTTTCTCTTGTGGGCTCCATCTAATGCCACCCTTAATATACTGCCCGATCACGCCAACGAATACAGATCTGAGACCTTGAAACGCGTCATCTCGAATAAAGTCCTTATTCCTCATATCCAGTCTCAGTTGTCATCTATATTTTTCTGTAATGTGTAGATAGGATTCGATAGAACTGCCGCCCCGGTTTTAAATAGATTGTTTTCATAAAGTATAAAACAATTCAAATAAAAATATATTTTCAATGAAAAAAAAATATTGTCTTTTTTGTCATATGTGTATAGAGTACAAAAGTGCAAGGATGAAGTCATCGGTATTGAACACGTCTCTAGAAGATGAGAAGACGTTATTGTATGCAAATTCAGTCATGAAAATAGAGACCAGCGACAGAAGCGAAGACCATATATTTGTTAGACATCACGAGATGATGACCTGCCCTCCATGTACGACAGCCTATACCACATCTGTGACCGCGACCCAATTCCAGGGCAATTCCACGACCAAAACAACTGCAGCAACCACAACATTCACTACACCATGGGTACCAATTTCAGAAGATTCAATGACTGGTATATCCACCAGAGAAACGCCTGCAACATCTACTAGGGTGGAGATGACATCTACTACAGCCTTAATGGCTACTCCAACAGCAATGGACCACACAAGTGGAGCTACAATTGTATCTCCCTCGGCAACTACCGAGGTACAACTAACCAGGTCTTCATCTGTTATCCCAAGGACTGAGTACACAACCGAAAAAAGTACTACATCAATGGAGATGTTAACCACAGGAGGAATCACAACATCAATGAAATCGGGACACGTAAGTTCTACTACTGATTTACCATCAACAGCGAGGTTGTCAACAACCATGTCAGAATTAACAACATTTGGAGAGTCCTCAACTACAACATTACTAAGTACACCAAGAACAATGGACTATCTAACTACTTCATCAATAACTGGGATTACATCAACTTCCACCCTAACTAGTGTCGTAAAAACATCTATCGGATCTACAACTACGACAGACGCACCATTGGAAACTACAGAACTTGCTACAGTTGAGGAGACACCAACCATAATACTCAGTACAAGCACAAACCTAACTAGTGATGTATCAGAAACTACACCTGGAAGTGATATGTCTACAACACCCATTCCTACGTCTTTAGATCATATAACAACAGAAATTCTCGCAACGACATCATTGATGACTGATGCATCATCAGGTTATGTTTCAAATACAGGAGCCACAACTATTACAACAACAGCACCATCAACAGTGTCACCTTCAACATTAAGCCCAAGTACAGGAACATCAGATTTGACAACAAGAGCAACCATCTTAACATCTCTACCGACTGTGGTGTCGGTGCTACCCTCAATATCATCCTCAAGTACAGACGTGCCTGATCTGATAACCACAGATCTTGGCACCATCCTAACATCTATACCAACTATAACTGAGGCAACAACTGCATTACCTTCAATGTCATCATCAAGTACAGACATAACAGACCTCATAACCATCACTGATCCTTTCACCATCCTGACATCCATACCATCTATGACTGAAGTATCAACAGATACATCAGGTCTGAGAACCACAAATCTTGCCACCATCCTACCTTCTATACCAACTATGACTGAGGCACCAACAATGTTACCGTCAGTGTCATCCTTGAGTACAGGACCGTCAGATATGAGAACCACAGATCTTTTCACCATTTTATCATCTACACCAGCTATGACTGAGGCATCAACAGTTTTACCCTCAATGTCAGACCCATCAGATTTGATAACAACCACAAACCTTGTCACCATCCTGACATCCATACCAACTATGACAGAAGAATCAACGGCATTACCCTCAATGTCACACCCATCAGATCTGATAACAACCACAAACCTTGTCACCATCCTGACGTCTACACCAACTATAACTGATTCATCAACAGTTTTACCCTCAATGTCACACCCATCAGATCTGATAACGACCACAAACCTTGTCACCATCCTGACGTCTACACCAACTATGACTGAGGCATCAACAGTTTTACCCTCAATGTCATCCGTAGGTACTGACACATCAAGTCTGATAACCACAAATTCTGACACCATCCTAACGTCTATGCTGACTATAACTGAGGAATCAACTATGATACCCTCAATGTCATCCTCAAGTATGGACTCAACAGACCTAATAACCATCACAGATCCTGTCACTCTCCTGACATCGTTACAACCCATGACTGAAGCATCAACACCGTTGCCATCAATATCATCCTCAATTACACAAACTTCAGATTTGATAACCACAGATTTTGCCACCATCCTAACGTCTATGCCAACTATAAGTGAGGAAGCAACAGTGTTACCCTCAATGTCGTCAAGTACAGACTCAACAGATCTCATTACCATCACAGATTCGGTCACCATCCTGCCTTCTATACCAACCATGACCGAAGAGTCAACAGCATTACCTTCAATGTCACCATCTCATACGGACTCAACAGACCTCATAATCACAGATCCTATCACCATCCCAACATCCATGACAGCTGTGACTGAGGAATCAACAGTATTTCCTTCAAGATCACCCTCAGGTACAGACTCAACAGATATCGTAACCATCACAGATTCCACCACCATCTTAACATCTATGCCAAGTATGACTGAAGCATCAACCGTGTTACCCTCAATGTCATCCCCAGATATAGGCACGTCAACCAATTTTCTAACAATGGAAATATTCTCAACATCTGAAATAGATCACACTATCACCCTTACACCTGAAGATGCTGCAAGTGAGGAACCCACATCAGCAACGATAGAAGTAATAACAAGCACTATGTCAGTCACTGATGCAAAATTATCTAGTGATATATCCGAAACTACAACTGAAGCAACTACAGTTCTAAACACATCACCACTGGTTACAACTCCAGCACCTCCGACTACTCCAATGTTATCTACTACTTCTCTGACAAAAACAGAAGATGCCTCAATCACTACCATTATAGAAGCAACTGATTTCTCTGGAACGTCAGATTCCACAACAGAACTAACTACTCTCCTAACATCTGCTTACACCACATCGGAGGCAGCAGAGACATCCTTGGCAATTATTTCTACTATGCCATCGATAATCGAGACAACAGAGATTGCGGAGCAAAGCTCTCCAGTGTTAACATCGAACATGTTCACTGAAACAACAGAGACATCTGCTATATTGACACTTACACCAACTTATGACGCAACCGAGATGACGGCCACAGCCATAACTACTGACACATCAGAAACTACAACCAGTATGGAAGCAACAGAGTCAAGTGCTCAGCCTTCTACTTGGTCTGTAACACTAAGAACAGTTGACACCACTAACCTTTGGACAACTGAAACAACGGACCATATGACAGCTGCATCATCAATGTTGATACCAACAACAGGGTCCTCGATGACCAAAACTGAACTCTCTACTGTAGTGACATTAACACTACCAATAACTGAGGAAGTGCCATCATGGACAACTATGCCATCTACTGCTAACCCAGCCACTGAGACATATGAAACTACTACAGATGTCAATACTGATTTCTCTGAATCTATACCCACACTAGGGTCAACAGATCCAGCTATAGTATCTTCACCTCCCATTACTTCAATACCAATAAGTACACCTGGAACACTTGGTATTACTGCTGAGACATCAGATTGTCTGCCAACTACAGGAATAACCTCCATGGAAAGTGATACGCCAGCAACAACAGTTTTTACATTGTCGGAAACAACTGAAGATACTTTGCTAACAACTACACCAACCATAATTGAGGAGGAAGTGTCATGGACAACTACAGGGTTCACAACATTTGAGGAAACAATTGCCACACACATATTTAGTACAGATATTACCTCTAATGTAGTAGAGATCACATCTACATTGGGGGCAACAGAACCAAATACAGATATACCAATGACAGAAGCTATTACTGCAACTTTACTACCAAGAACTTCTCAGGCAGGTTCACCAACTGTAGTTACGATTACACCAGTGCACATGGAAACCACAACATTAACTCCCATTACAACTGATCTACTTTCTTCCATGACTGACACAACTGAGGACAAAACCCAAGTCACGCTGACATCAGACAGAAGTGAGGAAGTTACCACTGGGGCAACGATAGCTAATGAAACACCCACTGCCTTACTGACTACTGCAGAAATGACCACAGGTGAAATAGAAGATTCAAACGCAGTTACTACCACCATACTATTGACCTCTGTAATTTCTGATAATGTTCCAACCACCTCAGAATCGATGACCATGTCAATAACTCATTCTACTCTAGCCAAACCAACAGAAGAAACAACTCTAGTGGATGTTGTCACAGCCGAAACTGAAGAAGCAATGTCAACTGTGGCAACTGAGAAAACCACACACATTACACAAATGACTACAGATGTGTTGGAAACTACAACCAATATGGACACAGCCGAGATGACTTCAACCCCCGTAATCACAATTTCAATGCCAATATCTATGCATACAATATTTCCTACTGGTACGCCACCAATTTCATTAGAATATGTGTCGACAACAGGAATAGAAACTATTACAGCAACAGCTATCGAAGCTGCAACATCATCTCTGGTAACCACAGATCGTTCTACTACAGGTGTTGAAACTTCTTCTCTACCTATTACAACTGAAGCATCAACCTTTTTACTGACCACAATGGAAGAAGCATTATCTAGTACAATGTTAGTGTCCACCACAATGAAGACAACTTTTGAGACTCTCATGATTAGTGAGGGATCAGATGGCATAATGACGAGTCCATCAAACACAGGACTATCCACTTCACCAATAGCTTCCTTTGAGACCACACCAAAAATAAGTACTGGTGTAACACAAGTGACAGAAAATGTTCAGACTGTGTTACCAGAAAGTCCAAACACTGATGAGACAATGGAACCATCTACAGGACTGTCTACTTCAGAACCTATCACTACACTGTTCTCACCAATGACATCTGAGTCTAACATTGTACCATTATTCACCACTGACGTAACATCAGAAAAAGGGCCAACTATAGTCTCAACAACAATTCCAGTTTACACAAGTCCCGATCCCACTACGGTCCCAATCATAACTGGGGCTTTGACATCAAAGTCAACCTTGGCTCCCACATCGATGGAAATGAATACTGATGAAGCAACATCGGAGACAACAGAACAAATTACTGTATCTCATGTTTCCATATTGTCAACAGTGCTACCAATAGATCCTACTACTAACACTGAAACAAAGGGGACAGCAAGTTACTTGTCAACTACAGCAAATCCATCGGTGACTACGACGCCATTATTTTCCAGAATCACTGGAATGACAGATCCAACCATCAACGTAACGCCTATATTAACTACAACTGGGCCATCAACATTCGGGATATCTTCAGTTTCCACAATAGATAATTTAACACCTGTAACTATGGATAAGACTTCACCAACTACAGTTACTGATACTATATCTATGATGACATCATCAGAACATGTTTCAACTATGGCCACTATAATACCACCTACAGATGTCAGCTTTGGACCATCCTTAGATACTGTAAGGCCAACTCTAATGACAGATTTACCCTCTACGCTAACTGAAACAGAAGCTACTACTACCAAGACAGGTACACCAACCAAAACTCAACCATTGATATCAACGGCAACAACAACCTTTAAAAGCAGTGAAGTGACATCTGTAACAGAACCCAGTACTGGTTCATTCACTTCTTCACCCTCTATGAAACCATCGTCCATAGTTTCTCAGACATTGACTGCAACCATGAATTCTACATCGGCAACTGGAACTCAAACCAGTCTATCAACCTCAACTGGGGCAAACACCATGGAAATGTCTGTAACACCTTTAACCTCCCACATTACAGAAGTAACTTCTGTATCCATAGGGAGAACATCTACTACTTATGTCAGCACAACTTCCATAACTTCTACAGAGAGTTGGGAAGATACCACCACACATTGGGTTATCACTTGTACGCCATGTGTTTATGATGATATTCTTATTACTTTACCATCCCATGTCAGCAGGTCTCTATCAACCACTATACCTAGTGTGGCACCTCTCTATACCTCTGCAGGAACCAGTAGCAAGAACCCAGTTCCCCCTAAAACAGGTAATTGTAATCTAATATAGTATCTTAAAATCATATCCCAATAGTACTATACCTTATTCTTGGTATTCCTTATATGCCTCGTTATTGAAAGGTCCACCTCTACGACCGTCACCTACAGGAAAATTGGGGTCCTGAAACTTCTGCTTAGTATTAAGACGATGGTTTACTTGAGCCACGATCCAGAAGTACTCAATGTTTTTAAGACTAGAAGTTGCAGTTCCATTTCTTTAATATTGGTGAAGGAGTCACAGAATAACATTCAATGTTTGACCACGCAAAAGGAGTCACGGCCAAAGTTGAAGCATAACCCTAAGCTTAAAGATGGCTATCGGTAGCCACAAAGAGGTGGACAGACAAGGGAGAGGCAGATACATATGTGATTGTCTCCATTTTAATCTAAAAAAGTCACAAAAACAGCTGCGCACTTGGAGGGGCCCCATCTCTCGACTGTTCCACCAATGGAATTTAGAGGCTATTCCATAAACTCATCTTTTATCTTGTATATCTTGAGATATAATATGATGGAAGTATCAAGCAGCAACTAAGATGGCGGCCAGTGGAGGAGGTGAAGTGTCACAACGCTGTATATATCTTGCAGTTTGTGCCAACGATGGGTATTTTGATGGAATAAAATGCATCTGCCATGAAAATTTTACCGGGGAGCATTGCCAACGTCCAAGAGGAGATTGTGAGAATGGAGGATATAAGGAAGATGGCGGGTGTGTATGTCCTGCCATATACAGCGGCCTCACCTGTCAGTATGTCATTGACACTGTACCTGTAGGTAAGTACACACTATTGTATATTTGCCCCTGGGTGGAAAATGGTAATAGATAAGACGCCCTTGGCACACTTCCGCAGAATAGTGTTTGGGAGTACAAGGCATACCGGGTTGCAAATTTTTTTCCACAAAAAAATTGCAATTTTTTTTTAGTTTTTGCGCCACCCTCACCACTTTCCTGAAAAAGTAGACATGTTGAAGCCATGCCGGGTCACATCAACTACCCCAAGATTTAATGTACAGGATTCAGGTCCTACTAGGAAAGTGTTCACCCAAAACTCCAGTGCAGATGTGACTGTAGCCTAATCCGCATCATGCGCTCGAGAAATCAGTGAATGCGATTGGTTTTTGGTGCAAATTTTCTGCATGGAAATCGGCGCAGAAAATCTGCACATAGTCCAGCTTGTGTGCATGTACCCTAAGGGAGGCAACTTTCTCGACTTTGGAGAACTCGTGAGATTTAGAATTTTCCATCACATATAGTCCCGGGAACACTTTAGTAGTAGTAATGTTACATTTATACCCTATCTGTATGCTGTAGTGCAGGTGGACGTCATTGTTAAAGTAGACGTAAATATTACCAACTGGATCTACCAAGACGAGTTCAACGACACGGAGAGCCAAGGACATAAAAACATTTCTCGAGAATTCAAGGAACAGGTAAAAATAAGAGTTCCGTTTTATTGTTGTTTGTACAGTATTTTACTTATTTTACTTGTTAGGGCAGAATTATGTACTCCAGAGCTGCCGCTCTTATTCTAAGCTGAGGCAGGGAGATGGACCGGGAATCAACCATTTCTGGTAACCCGACGTGTAGTGGTCAAAGAAGCTCTTTATGTCTTATGATCACAATATCCAATATTTAGCCAACAATAGTTCACGTTCTGCTTTATTTCATTTAGATCAAAGAGATTTACGAGAAAGTTCACGGATTTAAAGACATTGATATTACTGAAATAAGGTAAGTGCACTCGACCATGGATCAGCGCAAAGGAAGGGAGTAACGCATGTAAAGTAGATGGCCAAAGTATGTGCCCCCTTCATCCTTAAAGAGGACATTTCATCAACTCCAACTCTTTGTATCTTATAGTTCTATAGTCGCCACTTCTCTGATTCCAGCACAGTTGGATTTTTTTTCTCTAGCCCCCATTGTTCCTGAGCAATCGGTGCTGTTATTTTCTGCACCCAATAGGCTAAGGATCCCTTAGTCTGGGACCCGCCTGCTCAACAGTAGGAAGCCTGTTTAGCATATTGGGTTTTGAAACTAACAACACTGATTGCTCAGGAATGGTGGGGGCTAGAGAAAAAAATTCTGGCAGTGCCAGAATTTGTGGAGCGAGGGATATTAAGGATGTAAGAGTTGGTGAAGTCCTCTTTACGCGCACCTAAAAGTTAGAAAGCCACCAATCCGAAGGGGGCACAAACTTTTGCTATGTACTTTGTAAGATCTCAGTTTACAGTCAAGTGAATGGAAAGGCTATAAACCCTTTCAAAGGTTCAGGGTTTGTGCCAGACATGATCCAGATAGGTTTTGTTTGCTGACAACAAGCAGAGATGTAGAAAAATGAGTATAAGTCAAAGGAAAGTTGCCTCCGTTTCTTCCAAAAATAATGTTAAAGTGGCGCCATGTAGGAAAATGTCCAAAGAGGCGTCTCCTTGGACAGACCTCTGTGTTCCAGGAACTGCTCAGGGTACCACCAGTGGGGTTGAGCGATCGGGATCGAAAAAGATCTGATCCCGATCAGTGATCGAGCAAATTTCAGGATCGGGATCGGCTGGAAAATGATCGGAAATCGGATTTTGAAATCTCAAGATCAGCTCAACCCTAAAAGTGACTTTTCCCATAGAGAAGCATTAACTGGGGTTGAGGGATCGGGAAAGATCGGAGAAAATTTCACAATCGGGATCGGCTGCAAAATGATCGATTGGATTTTAAAATTGTCTCAAGACCGGCTCAACCCTAACCACCAGTTACACATTGACAGGGGTAGATACAGGATTTTCTGGAGCGGACGTTCCCCCACACAGTATATTACCCTCCAAGCCTCCTCACATTATAAAACCCACAGGTTTCACACCATATAATGGGTTTGCCCCAAGGCCAATCGGTACGGGGTTCAGGAGGTGAATGGTGAGTAGGATGTTCAGTACTTGGAGGACTAGGAGTGACGCCGGGGCATACTCACCTCCTTATAGTGGCAAGTCATGGTCGACCAGGGAGTAGCTTCATATGATAATCACCCCCTTACGGACCCAGTTGGATCACGAGGTGGATTATAGATATACTATAGAAAAAGGTGCAGCGATTACCAAAATAAGAGAATCTAATAACCTATCTAACAAAAAGTTGAATTCTCCGTTTTGATAAAGTGTGAACCCAACCTCTCTGCCATGGTGAACTATTATGACTTCTCTAGGAATAAGACATTACTAGTCGATCACGACGTGATTGTAGAGACGGAATACAAAGAGAACATCACTGAGGAATACGCAGAGATACATTTCAATATTACCCGTAACCTCATCAATGCCGACCAGTCACACTGCAAGGCCGCAGGTAAGAACTGGGGGCGCGCGTACAGTGGGTGTCTAGGGGAGGTCTTCGTATAACCTCCGCTCCTTGTCTTTCTTCCAGCTCAGTTCTGTTTGGATCCGGACTACACGAAAGTGACGATTGTGGAGCCAAACCTAAAACCAGAAGGTAGAATGTCCTGTACAACTGTCCTCCATTCTTGTCCTAAACTTGAGGTGATACATTGTATACAGGAATTCCATCTCCTATAGGCATCTCCAAATTCATTACAGGTCCACATTCTTGTCCATGGGGGGGCACGTATGTATGGTTGACGTTACTAGCCAGTCCATATAGATTTGGTTAAATGGAGGGTGAACTATAGGCTAGCACATATCACAGGGTGGCTTACGTCTCGTATCACCGTCCATGTCTCTACTCTGGCATTGTTTCTCTGTTTTCCAGATTTGTGTCACATTCAGTTTGATCCAGAAATCTCTAAATATTTTTTCCCCTATCGGAACGATACGGGATTATTCTGTGTGAGTGTCTGCGCTCGGGGGTTCAGGACCAGCAAAAACTGCAACTATGGGAAGTGTCTCTTGTCTAGGGCAGGAGCCGCCTGCGTGTAAGTACAACCGTCACATCTTATTCACTTCTACAAGGCCTTAAGGTGCACAGACATCTTAAAGGGAACCCATTATATCACATCAACCCCACCGACAGATAAGATAGGATCTCCAGAATCAAAGTCGTCCACCCTTCTGAATCGCTGCCTCCGCTGCTGTTCATGGGAAAACCCAACTCAGGTCAACCAAACCCACCGATTTTGGCAAGACCAACCAACAATGTAACATGTATGAAATGTTTAGGTGACCTTTGTTGAAGAGAAGGAGACCATCAAGATGTCACCCCTACTCATGTGTAACGGGTGCATTGCTCCGCTATGTCCATCAGCCCCATAGACTTTGATTGAAGGGGCAGTGCACACTCACATCCAACCATTGCTCCTTTTTGGGAACATGGGACCCCCTTATCATGATCATGGGACCTGTAGCGATCAGATATCATATGTCCCATAGGTGACCCTGCAATGTTCTTGGCTGTCCCTTACCTAGTTGCTAATAGTTGCAAATTTGCCCGTTCAGGCCTAAGTTTTTGGAAGCAATCCTAGCAAATTTTGGCAATTTTACCAATGTTGGTAAGTATGTGATACAACAGTCTGTAGATACCCCATGTGACAGTCATAGATCTCCATCATCCAAAATCTGATTTTACATTTTGGATGGGAATTCATGTGTCATAACCGATTACCATCACCCATAGGCGACGCCATGTTGTTCTACCTACAGGTGCCCGGACACAGCAGACTTCTGGTACCTGGGACAGAATTGTGACGTTCGGATAAGCAGACCGGGTGTGATCGGAGGAGTCTGCCTCCTACTGCTGTTGCTCCTCCTCCTAATAGCCTTATATACCCTTTTCTATAGGGAACGCAAGTAAGTGATTCACCATATACTGAGCAAACCCAAGGCCAGGACTACAGGGCGACTTTGGCTGTCACAGTGCAATTCCTTTACTAAAGTGCATGCATGCATTCACAACTCCCAAGAGTGCTGCAACTGTGACTTCTAGCCACAAAAAGATCAAGCAGTCCTGAATTTTTTATGACTAGAAGTCACAGTTGCACCTACAAGATCTTAGTAGGATCTTAATGCACCTACTTACATTAGTGATGGAGTCGCAGACCAAGATGGCGATCTTTGGTCACACAATGGAAGTCACAGACAACTAGTCCAATCCAATTAAATGGCATTTTATATGGTATGGGTAGGGTTTCCAATGAAAGAAAGCGGTCCTTGCAGTCAGCTGACCATCAGGACTTGGTTGTTGACTCCCTTGGGATGACCTAACCAGTATAGGGCACTAGTAGGAGTCCAGGAGGTCCTCACTGGTTTGGGACTCCCATTAATAATCTTGTATTGGACACTTTTAGGAAACAGTCATATGGACTTCTGGATTCACAGAACGATACAGACTGGTCTACTACTGAAGAATATCACGTGATCGACCCAGACCATCCAGGGAGGTGAGAAGAACCAAAGCTGTTAGGACAGTGCATGTGATGGCGTCCGGCCACTATATACGGGACAGAGCGTTCTGCTTCCAACACTATTTTGCATATAGGATGGGAACTAGAAACGGCTCCATACACCTGATCAGTCTCGGGACCGGATGTCAGACCCACCACGATCCGGTGTTTATGGCCTACCCTGAGGATAGGCTACAACAGGGGTAGGGAACCTTCGGCTCTCCAGCTGCTGTGAAACTACAACTCCCAGCATGCTCCATTCACTTCCATGGGAGTTCCAAGAACAGCAGAGCCAGTATGCATTCTGGGAGTTGTAGTTTTGCAACAGCTGGAGAGCCGTACGTTCCCTACCCCTGGGCTACAACAACCTTAACCACAAATCCCTTTAAGATTATACAGCATGCTTTATAAAAGGGATAGCCTCTTATGTTGCAGGGTTAATGTGGGCCACCAGGAAAGGGGGTCTGGATGTGATTTGAGCCCCTGCGTCCTTTATCCCTCTGTATTGCCCCTTTCTACGTGTTACACTTGACATTATTAGCATGTAAAAGACGCCATTTTATTCTTTCCTATAGTTTCAGAAGTTTGCCGGTGGAGGATGAACCAACGACCGCACAACCCTCACACTATGGAGACGGAAACAAATACGTTACCACTGCCCAGGATGAAGCAATAATTCAATTAATAACCTCTTACACCCCCCTCCCTTCTCCATAGACTTCTATGTATTCGCTGGATACAGATAGGACTCAATGTAAACAAACGGTCTGAGTGAAGATGAGGAGGAGCAGAGCAGCCTCATAGGTGGTGAAGGAAACAGATCTCCTTAATAAGATATATTACAACGTTTCTTATATTCACCTGGACTATTCATGTATGAACAGTGGTTTGATCATTGAAGGTCACGGTAATGTCAATAAAGATTTTCTTAATCTCATGTCCACATTGCAAATTTTTATCAGTGTGGAAATTGATATGATGGATTTCCTGTGCAAATTTCACCTATGTCAGTGAGATGCGTGAACGCGCAACAGAATCCATATTTGCAGAAGATCCACAGCATACACCATTATGTGTCCATGTGGCCTCGAGATAAGTGAGCCGAGGAGTATACCGTGCAACAAAGAGAGGGCTCGAGTCGAGATCTCAGGCCAAAGTAATATGCTTGTGTAGAGGCCAGAAGCGGGAGTAGGAAGAATGTCCGTAGGAAAGCCTGTAGTTGGTTATACTCCAGCCAGGACAAGGGTAAGGCCCGGGTTGGAATCGCGCATATAATCTAAAGAGGGGAGGGACGAGACACCAGCAATGTCACACAACGGAACGCCGATCACGACCGTCCATCATGGAAATGTGGAAACGGAACAACCCGGCGGAAACAGTGTGTTAATGAAGAGCAGGCTCAGAGGTCCCCGTATGCTAGTTACAGAGTCCCAGACGGGCAGAGAGGAACGTGTGGTTAACATGTCTTGGGCAAAAGTGGGCAGGGATCCAAGGTGGGTTTTAAGTAAGTCAGTCTCCATGGCCATCCATTGTTTATCCACTCCTCTATCGCCAATTGGAAATACGCAGTAAAACCACAGATTTATAGTATAGATAGGAAGGGTGCCAAACTTCAGACGACTGCGCACCGAGCCCCACACAAAACTAATACAAGTTAACTAACCGGTGAAAGAAGGAGCGCGGGAGTCGACCAGGTATGGCCTCAAACATGTACAAGAGACCGGGGATGATAGCCATGTTCAAGGTGTTAATACGTCCAAACCAAGACAAGCCCAAGGCGCCCTAAGACCTCGGGTCCACCGCAGTATGTTCTAGTAAGGGGAGTAACGATAAATTGTAACGATAAAGACAAGATGGGTCCACAGCGATCCGAATACCCAGGTATCTGATCTAGGAAATTGGGCCGCTACTGTAGGATTGGGGGTCATTGAGGGCCGCGATTTAAGAGAGATTAACTTTAAATTTGCTAAAGTGGCCGAAGAGTCTAAACTCTTATAAGATGGACGGGAAGGAAACTCGAGGCCGAGTGACGTAGAGGAGCAGGTCGTCAATATATAATGCCGTCTTAACCTGTCTATCTCCCATCTGAAGACAGTGTACACTAGGGAACACCCACAGGGCCACAGCAAGGTGCGCCATCACCGATGCATACAGGAGACACGGATGACTATTATACAAAGTGTCAGGACATTCCCTTCCCCCACAGAAAAGTTGGTTAGCCCTGCCAATATGAACAAGAAATGCAGCTGCACGTTGGTGTGGCTGCCATCCAATTGTGCAAACAAAAATTTGCAAGAGCACTCGAGCATTACTACAAATACCTACCGTATATAAGGATACATGAAAATGAGGTTCTTGGTGCTTTACATTTTGATCAAACTGTAACTATAAGCCCAGCTGCCAGGTCACAGCTAGGGAAAGATCAGATCCTGATCGGCGATTCAGCAAATTTCACAATCGGGATCGGCTGCAAAATGATAGAAAATCGGATTTTAAAAAACGATCCTGAAATCTCAAGATCGGCTCAACCCTAGTCACCGCGACTTCTGTTTATGCATCCGTACCTACAGTAGGTATGCGCAGTTGGTGCACGAAGAGGGCCGCTGCAACATTTGTGAGCAGCAATGGGCACCTGCATCTCTTATTCCCATTTTTTGGCCACGCTGACCAACTCTTCTGTGGTTGTGGCCCAGTAGAGGTGAGGGATGGTATGACTATTTTTATGTCTCCGCACCTTCCCTGGGTCTCCGATTCTTATATTCTGGGGCATGAAGAGACCCCACAGTATAACACCACCACTTCCATCTAGTGGCCGCCCCACTGGTCCTCACCTGCTGGGGTAAGCCATTGGTGCCTGCACATTTCATGAAAAGAATGGTTGGTGACCGTGGTCATGTTTACATCATCTCCCGAAAATTGCCCACAACTTTAAGACCACCCCTCACCCATAAAGTCCTACCCATAGCCTAATAGATGGAACAGTCATACGGATGAATAAAAAAATTAAAAAAAATTCCAAAAACAGACTCAGTCATTCATTTCTGAACCGATTAAACTTTAATACTGGGTATAAAGGGCTGGCACTTTCCATAGGAGAGAGACAACAACAAGTAGACTTTAATGATACAACTTCACGGGTAATGGTATATGACCATAGCACCAACGTTTAAAACCCCGCCCCCTGCAGGGCACAATGATACTGTGACTAGAACATCAGCACGACCATGCAGTATAATGTAATATATATATATCTATATGTCAATACTTCAGTGTAAGAACTAGATCAAAAGTCACTTGTAACAATGTAAAGGAACACTCCGGGATAAAGAGGATCTATCCAGCCTTGTGCAGAACCTCGGGGGCGGAGCTTCACTCAGAAATATAACAGCACCAAAGAGAGAACCCATGGGTCATGCTCCGCCCCCGAGGACCAACCTTTGGCAATAACACAGTAGATTAGTTTCCCACTGAGCGCCCCTTTAACACTCAATAAATATTCCGATGTATCATAAAAACATCTTCAGGATTCACAGTAAAGATTCAATGAGAACATTTCTCATTTGAATAATAAAAAAATCTACAGTAATAAGTCCTTGAGTCGTCCTCCATTGTCGTTGACAAGATCACATGTAGTGTATCGCCTATATGTGTTTACTGATTAAAACCGGATACTGACAAATATAATTTTTTCACATTTTTTAAGATTTTTATAGGATTCCGGGGCGGCCATCTTGCCTGAGCTGCTCCTCTGCTCTGCTAACAGCATTCAGAGTTCTGCTTTACAGCAGCCACATGGACCATAGGAGCCTATAGACTGGAGAGAACGCATTGACCTTTACGGGTGAGTGTAGTGAGCATGCTCTGTGACACGTGCGGAGGTCACTGTACAGGGAGGGGGGAGTATATGAGCTATTCTACCCCCACCGACATCCATTTATCTTTTTGTATCAGTTTAGCTGGATCGGGGCTTGTTTTTTGTGGGATGAATATAAAAAATATATTTGAATACATATGTATCTTTTTTGGAGGGCGTGGGTGGAAAAACAGTAACGCTGCATTTTTTTTGGGGGGGGGGGGAGTTTAGCTTAATTTTTATTTGTACTTTATTACTTTTGCATAACTAGCTTAAAAGGGCATTAGTGTATCTGGAACAGACATAGATTCTCTATTGACCTTGTTTTTTGCAGGACGAGTCGTCATTTTCATTGGTACCGTTTTTGAGATGGCTGAAAAAAACCTGTAATTTTGGATAAGAGGGCGATTTTTTTTTTTTTTTTTGGTCACATTTGGAAAAGGGTTTATTTTCGAGCCATTGTTGGGAGTCTGTGAGCTGGGCCCTACTGATCCTGGGGCGGGGGACGGTGACATAATATGGTTGAAATGGCCTTCAGGTTCATCCAAGGTCATAGCGAAAGGGAAGAGTGAAGGAAATTATATAGGCAGCAATGCTAGTTTGCTGTAAGAAGCTGTTAACCATTACGAGCAGTCCTTACAGTATACAACCAGCTGTTGGGGTAGGCTATCCCACAGGTTCACAGTCCTTACAGTATAGAACCAGCTCCTATGGTAGGCTATTCCACAGGTTCACAGACCTTAGAGTATAGAACTATGTCCTGGGTAGGCTATTCCACAGGTTCACAGACCTTACAGTATAGAACCAGCTCCTATGGTAGGCTATTCCACAGGTTCACAGTCCTTACAGTATAGAACCAGGTCCTGGGTAGGCTATTCCACAGGTTTACAGTCCTCACAGTATAGAACCAGGTCCTGGGTAGGCTATTCAACAGATTACCAATCCTTACAGTGAAGAAGCCTTGTCGGCTCTTCAGATTAAATCTTTTTTCCTCCAGGTGGAGGGAGTACCTCCTTGTTTTTTGAGGGCATTTTACACGCAACAGCTTTTCTCCATATTTCTAGTATGGGCCATCTATATAGATTTATCATATCTCCCCTTAAATCCTTCTTCTCCAGACTAAACAGATGTAACTCCTTTAGTCTCTCCTCATAAACGAGGTCCTTCGGGCCCCTTATGAGTTTTGTGGCCCACCCACCTGACATTAGGGAGTCTAGTTCGCTTATCAGGCACCAAAACTAACTGCAGTGCATCACATAATCTTCTCTGGTTGCATCTAGAATGGATTGGTTTCTATCAGGGGTGTGCGTGTCCAGATTTATACCCCTGAGAAAGCCAATAGTTAGTGGCGAAACGCACGGGGTTTCCGAGCCAGCGCGTTTCTTGGGCCTTTGCACTATTTGAGTATCATTAGCTATATGCATTTTTTTTTTAGATTGTGCCGTCCCCATTATGGTGTACTATGGATACATGTAATAGACCATCTAACCAGATTTAGTGTCCGCTGAATCTTATTTTGGATTCTCCTGGGGTTAGAGGTCACCCTTAGTTTGGATTGACCCTGTACGTGTACGGGTATAATTAGTTATAGTCCCTATTTATGTTATTAGTGTCAGTAACGATTATTTGCTGTTTTGTTGCAGTTCCTTGTTCATGATACTTTGTTGCATTAGCTGCACCCTCGTTCCTCCCGTATATTTTTGTAGTGCCCGCTCTTTTTGTTTGTGGCGCTCTTTTTGTTATAATAATATAATAATAATAATAAATGTGGCGCTCTTTTTGTTATAATAATATAATAATAATAATAATAATAATAATAATAATAATAATAAATGTGGCGCTCTTTTTGTTTGTGGCGCTGCCTTGGATCCCAGAGCAGCCGTATGGTCTGACACGCTCACATCCAGATCCTGGGAATTTTGGGGCGTTTCATTATTATAGAGGCCAACTATGCCTCTCCTATAGGCTGCCCTAACCTGCCGATTTGTGCACGCAGCAGGTGGTGCCTCATACTAACAGTGCCAGGACGTAGCGCCACCTACTGGATCCAGGTAACACGTGATTTTACCCTTTCCATACTAGCATCTACCATAGTATATTAAGGGTAATATGGAGTGGGTAGAAGTGGTGAAAGGTCCTCTTTAAGGGGACGGTTGTCTAACTTGGGGGTATTCACTATAAAAAAAAATAGACAATATAGGGCGACCTAATACCGTACAAGCACATGAATGGGCCATAGCGATCTTGTAACGATCCCTTTACACCGAGGCCTGTAACTATGACTAAGGGGCATCTTCTTCGTCTTGACAGATTCCTCAGTGCCTCTCGACAGTCTGACAACCTATTGGAGCAGAGGAGTCAGGTGACGGGCGCATCATTCTACCGTATATAGGTGGCAGTTTTCACCCTAGTAGATTTAGGTGAGGAATCTATACGACAGCTATACAGTCCTGACAGCTTGACATAAGATGACGACTCGAGGGGGATCTACTCTTTACCAATCCGCCTTAATCTTAGGCCACCGGATCACCAGTCGTCGGAATCGTCCGTGGTCCCGGAAGACTCGGGGTCCCCTTGGACTCTCTTGCTAGTATGGAGTCTGCAGTGTGTATCCAGAGTAAATTTCCTATTGAAGGATTTCCCGCACTTCTCACATTTATAGGGTCTCTCTCCCGTGTGTATCCTCAAGTGCCGCACCAGGTGGGTTCTCCGACCAAAGGCTTTGGAGCACTCAGTGCATTTGTGCGGCTTATCGCCGGTGTGAGTTTGTTGATGTCTCTTTAGACTCGATGAGTGGGTAAAACTCCGGGCACACACGGGGCACATGTACGGTTTCACCCCCGTGTGGCTTCTCTGATGGGACGCGAGGTGGGACTGGTGCACGAAGGTCTTGTCGCACTCCGAACACTTGAAGGGCTTCTCGCCGGTGTGGATTCTCTGGTGGATATCCAGCTCTACCTGATCGCGGAAGCCTTTGTAACACTCCCGACATTTGTAGAGACTCTGGCCGGAGTGGTTGTTCTTGTGTCTATTGAAATGGCCGATGTGCTTGAAGGTCTTCCCACACAAGGTGCAGCCGTAGCGAATCTCTCCATTGTCATCCTCGATAAACTCGGGATGGGCGTCCATGTAAGCGGCGGCCTCGTCTATGCTATCATTCCCAGCTTCGGAGTAATCGGTGATGTCTACCTGCTGCTCGCAGTGCTCAACCCTCTTACCGCCCAGATTCTGGATATCGTCAGCCATAGTTAGATCCTTCTCCAACTCCATAGTATATCGGGTAAGAGAGGACAAGTTTCGGCCAAATCGTGAGAATCTCCCGGGGTCGAGCCAGTTGGATGACTGACGTATATTGGTGGTCCAGGTTGTGTCTGGAGAGCTGCCCAGTACTGTTACTTATTTGTAGGGGGTCACACCTGTATACAGTATAGAAAGGGGAAGTTAGAAGGAGAAAAATACATTTTCAATCTTAAAGGGGTTGTCCAGGTTTAGAAATATAGGTCTGCTCCCAGTAACAGCACCCCACTGGTCTAGTGGTTCTGTCTGGTATTGCAGTTCATGACTATTGAAGTAAATAGGGCTGAGCTGTATTATTATTACAGCACAACCTATAGACAGGTGAGGTGCTGCTTTAAGAAGGAAACCATATACTTGAGATTTAGGACAACTGTAATGTCTATTACCTATTACCTGACCAAGTTCATTATTACACTGCAGCCCAAAGTGTTTCATCACATTGCAGCCCTGACCTGGCATGTTATTACCCTACAGGCCCAACCTCACATATCATTACATTGCAATGCTCACTTATTACCCTGCAGCCTTGTCCTGTTATATTACCCCCTGCAGCCTTGTCCTGATATATTACCCCCTGCAGCCCTGTCCTGATATATTATTCCCCTGCAGCCCTGTCCTGATATATTATTCCCCTGCAGCCCTGTCCTGATATATTATTACACTGCAGCCCTGTCCTGATCTATTACCCCCTGCAGCCCTGTCCTGATATATTACCCCCTGCAGCCCTGTCCTGATATATTATTCCCCTGCAGCCCTGTCCTGATCTATTACCCCCTGCAGCCCTGTCCTGATATATTACCCCCTGCAGCCCTGTCCTGATATAGTATTCCCCTGCAGCCCTGTTCTGATATATTATCCCCCTGCAGCCCTGTCCTGATATATTATTCTCTTGCAGCCCTGTCCTGATATATTACCCCCTGCAGCCTTGTCCTGATATTTTACCCCCTACAGCCCTGTCCTGATATATTATTCCCCTGCAACCTTGTCCTAATATATTATCCCCCTGCAGCCCTGTCCTGATCTATTACCCCCTGTAGCCCTGTCCTGTTATATTATTCCTCTGCAGCTCTGTCTTGATATATTACCCCCTGCAGCCCTGTCCTGATATATTACCCCCTGCAGCCCTGTCCTGATATATTACCCCCTGCAGCCTTGTCATGATCTATCACCCCCTGCAGCCCTGTCCTGTTATATTACCCCCTGCAGCCCTGTCCTGATATATTACCCCCTGAAGCCCTGTCCTGTTATATTACCCCCTGCAGCCCTGTCCTGTTATATTATTCCTCTGCAGCCCTGTCCTGATATAATACCCCCTGCAGCCCTGTCCTGATATAATATCCCCTGCAGCCTTGTCATGATCTATTACCCCCTGCAGCCCTGTCCTGATATATTATCCCCTGCAGCCCTGTCCTGATCTATTACCCCCTGCAGCCCTGTCCTGATATATTATCCCCCTGCAGCCCTGTCCTGATATATTATCCCCCTGCAGCCCTGTCCTGATATAATACCCCCTGCAGCCCTGTCCTGATATATTACCCCCTGCAGCCCTGTCCTGATATAATACCCCCTGCAGCCTTGTCATGATCTATTACCCCCTGCAGCCCTGTCCTGATATATTATCCCCCTGCCCTCATATATTACGCTCTTGCAGCCCTGTCCTGATATAATACCCCCTGCAGCCCTATCCTGATATATTACCCCCTGCAGCCCTGTCCTGATATATTACCCCCTGCAGCCCTGTCCTGATATATTACCCCCTGCAGCCCTGTCCTGATATATTACCCCCTGCAGCCCTGTCCTGATATATTATCACCCTGCAGCCCTGTCCTGATCTATTACCCCCTGCAGCCCTGCCCTGATCTATTACCCCCTGCAGCCCTGCCCTGATCTATTACCCCCTGCAGCCCTGCCCTGATCTATTACCCCCTGCAGCCCTGTCCTGATATATTACCCCCTGCAGCCCTGTCCTGATCTATTACCCCCTGCAGCCCTGTCCAGATATATTACCCCCTGCAGCCCTGTCCTGATCTATTACCCCCTGCAGCCCTGTCCTGATCTATTACCCCCTGCAGCCCTGTCCTGATCTATTACCCCCTGCAGCCCTGTCCTGATCTATTACCCCCTGCAGCCCTGTCCTGATCTATTACTCCCTGCAGCCCTGTCCTGATCTATTACCCCCTGTAGCCCTGTCCTCTTATATTACCCCCTGCAGCCCTGTCCTGTTATATTACCCCCTGCAGCCCTGTCCTCTTATATTACCCCCTGCAGCCCTGTCCTCTTATATTACCCCCTGCAGCCCTGTCCTCTTATATTACCCCCTGCAGCCCTGTCCTCTTATATTACCCCCTGCAGCCCTGTCCTCTTATATTACCCCCTGCAGCCCTGTCCTGATCTATTACCCCCTGTAGCCCTGTCCTCTTATATTACCCCCTGCAGCCCTGTCCTCTTATATTACCCCCTGCAGCCCTGTCCTGTTATATTACCCCCTGCAGCCCTGTCCTGATCTATTACCCCCTGCAGCCCTGTCCTCTTATATTACCCCCTGCAGCCCTGTCCTCTTATATTACCCCCTGCAGCCCTGTCCTGATCTATTACCCCCTGCAGCCCTGTCCTGATCTATTACCCCCTGCAGCCCTGTCCTGATCTATTACCCCCTGCAGCCCTGTCCTGATCTATTACCCCCTGCAGCCCTGTCCTGTTATCACATCTTGCTGCCCTCGGATACTGTTACCTGCTCTGCCCCTGCAGTTACACCAGCAGGGCTGCACACGGTTCGCACCATGATGTCGCGTCTCCTCCTCCTCCTCCGTCCGCTCCTCCGCTCTCACTCCGATACCCACAGGTCATGTGACCGCACAGCATCCTAGCAAAAGCCTAGGCCCGTACTGGATTGTGATTGGTGGAGAGAACCTTGACGCCACGCCCACAAATAGCTCTCCGGCTTCTCTATGAGGGGAAGAGGCGGAGCGTTCCAAGCCTCGGTTTCAAATGAGCACAGAAGACTTCTGATTGGTGGATTCTGTGCTGGAACGCAGGCTCGTACTTCCGACTGTCAGAGGAGTTGTGTGGCCGGGAGGTTGGTGGCTGCATGCCGGGGACAGAGAGGCAAGGTCAGTGTGAGGAGAGGGACACCTCAGGGGGACAAACCTACATAATACACTGCCAAACCGGGCCACAGGTGAAACTACAACTCCCAGCATGCTCTAAGAACAGAGGAGGAGTGTGCCGGCTGGGAGTTGTAGTCTCACAATCCCCGGGGGCTGCTGTCCTCTGCTGCGGTGCTGAAGTTAGCTCATTAAAGGGATTGTTCTAAATCCTTGGGGTCTTGGACAACCCCTTTAAATTATACTTCCCTATAGCGCCCAAATAATTCTGCCATATAGTGTCCAATCAATACTCTCAACCAAACTATTATACATCGCCCATATAATACCGCCATGTCTTAAAAATTTCAGACCTATACCCACACAATATACAATTCCTCATTATTATACTCAATACCTGACCATGTAATTACAGTATCAAGTGGCCAAATAATACTGCCGTAGAGTTCCTACATAATACTCCCGCATAAGTCTCCATGCACACGTCCGAGTGTGCCATCCAAGGGGGTGTCCGATGGTCTGTTCCAATGAAAATAGAGCAAAATCTATCCTACTTCGGAACAGAATGGATCGGAAGTCCACGTGGATATGAGTGCATGATGTGCATGGCGTCTAATGATGCCATATAGCGCTGACATAATACCGTTGTACCATACTGTACTCAGACATAAGGATACGTGCCTGGTTTATTCCATAACTCCTATAGATTACAATACACGAGGACAGTATGGCTGCCTTGGTATTGCACAGAATTCCCCCTAGTGCTTGTTGATGTTATTACAGAGCGGTTGTACTCACTGGTCACTTATAGGCAGGTTCTTCTTGTCTTGTACAAATGCTCTGAAATCCTTGTGTTGAGTCTGTCTCGGTCAATGACGGATTTGCCACTTTTTTTCATTGTACTAGGAAGTTATTTCTTTCTTTTAGGGCTCCTCCCCCTCTCTTACAATGCTCCGCCTCTTACGTGACACTAACCGCTGTGTCTTTGGAAGGGCACCCCGCAGAGCTGCCAGCACCGTCACCGAGCGGATCAAGAGGGATGAGAGGCGGCAGCGACAGCGGGCTCAGCTGGAGGAGGGTGCGGCACAGGAAGAGGTAGATGATACTTTGTTATTACAGTGTGTAATACAGAGATACAGTATGGCTGTAGTGTGTATACAGGATGTATATTATTAACTCTCCCTCTGCCAGGTGTCACCAGGTAAAGGCCGACACTGGAAGGACAAAGAGACAATTGAGTATGAAGGTCACACGGCGCCCGGAGAAAAGAAAGGTAGGACGGTATATTAGGCGCCATCTGCGGTGTCCTGCTGCTTCCCTTGTTATACACCACAGCTGGTAATATCAGGGTGTTATACTAGCTACTGACAACAGGGGGCATCATCACAGTGCAATAGGAAAGTGGTAACAGATGCCTGCTTTGCAATAAGGGGCAGCACCTCTGAGTTTAATGGGGTTTTCTGGGACTGAGGATCAGTCCTCAATATATATTAATAGGGACCCCCACGATCATGTGGATGAAGAGGCAGCAGCGAATAGGTGAGTGCATACATGTGGGGGAGTGCTGTACATTGGCTAGGGGCTGTCCCTGAATGGGACTGAGCTGTTGCTGTACCATGTGACCTATAAATGTGATTATATTGTCACGGTACTATGTGGCTACATATTCCCCTTCCCTGATACATGCCTTGTGTTTCCTTTGTAGATACCAGTAATCCACTACCTGCGGCGTACAGTCCACGATATGTCGAGGCCGCCTGGTATTCCTGGTGGGTAAAGGAAGGATTTTTCAAGCCGGAGTACCAGGTAAGGATGTCGGTATAACCATATATAGATCCGGGGTGACGGTAAGATAGTATCCAGACACGGACCACACTATTTGGGGCCAGACCGTACACGGACCGCATCATTTGGGTCAGTGCTGCAGCTTCTCCCCTTAATACCAAGCACAGCGCTGCTCGTATTGTATTGTATATTGGGACTGAGTTGCTGCTGTGTCATGTGACCAATATATGTGATGTCATCAGCGCGGGGATGAGGCTGCAGCACCCGGGTACTAGATAGATCCCATATTGGTGACCTACTGTATCCTAATGTCCTGGAAATCCGGAGAGATACCCGTGCATTTACAGAGAGCAGAAGGGAAGGAAAGCTTCAGGTTATCTAGTTTGCCTCCATACATGTACACAGCAGATGTATAGATACAGTATATAGCTGATAAGTGGTGTTGTTTGTGTCATTGCAGAGTCGTCTCCCCCACGCCAGGCCGGAGGTCTTCTCTCTCTGCATCCCTCCTCCTAATGTTACCGGCTCCCTCCACCTCGGCCATGCTCTTACTGTGGCCATTGAGGATTCTCTTGTGCGTTGGTAAGAGAGATGATGTCTGTATAACGGGATGAGTTCAGGATCGTCCTCACTGGGAGATCATTCCGTGCCTGTATCATTGCTTATTTGGATACAATGTACCCCATTATATCTGCACCCTAACTTTTTTTCCATAACCCCCCCAAACACAGCAAGCACTTCTCAAACCAAAAGTAAGCCTGTTCCATATTAATATTGTATATAGACAGAAAGATATATACCTGCTGTACGAAGCTACCAGAAGATGCCAAATTGTGGGAGGTTGTCCTTGTATACAGTATATAGGGGTGCAGTATAGGGAACCTTATAGGTGCAGTATAGGGAACAATAGTGCGGCAGGAGTGAGGCCTGAAAACATTTTGGTAAACTGCTGTTCCTCTCACCTTAAAATCAGTCCTCAAAAGTTGTCCCGAGACTGAAAACCTGCACAGACTTAATACTTTTCACCGCTGAGGGTTTGTTACATTTGTACACAATACACAAACCACAGTCCTCATAGTTTGCTACATTGTATCAGTCAGGAGTTCAGACGGCTCAGCTCACAAAAGATTGTCTAGACTGGATACAATTGTAACAAACCCTCATCACTATACAGGTGAACACTGCAATACCGGGCACGGCCTATGGCAAGGAGTGGCACTGTTTCTGGGGTAATAAGTAAGCACTCCTCAGGCCAGGTTCAAGAAATTTTAATGTGATTTTTAGAAAAATTTTAGGTGACGATTGTTTTATTCGCCATGACATTCATAGTCCCTTCTTCTGTCTGGCAGGAGGAGGATGCTGGGCGAGAAGGTTCTGTGGGTGCCGGGATCCGACCATGCAGGGATTGCCACACAGGTACGTCTCCGGATCTGCTTGTGGTTTTCTGCCTTAGAGAAACATTGCCGTCATCTTTTAAGGGGTTTTACAGGTTTATTAACCCCCTCATGGCCGTTTTGCTAAATCCCCGAGCAGGAGACGTTCATTTGTTCTGTGCGGTGTCCGGGTGTCTCACCTACACAGGTTACCTATATACCTATCCTGTGAATAGGTGATCTGTATGACAAATCAATTTGGGGTTAGAAGCCCCCTTTAAAGGTAACATTAACAGTAAAAAGAGCCGGGATTTCTATAGATCAGTCTGCTTGGCTCCTCCTGCTCTGTAGAGATCAGTATGGCGGCTTTCCTTTACAGAGTCTGTAGCCATTGACCTCTGTTTTTGCAGACTGTGGTAGAGAAGAGCCTGTCTAAGGAGCGAGGTCTCTCACGTCACGATCTGGGCCGGGAGGAATTTCTCAAGGCGGTGTGGGAATGGAAGGAGAGGTAATGCAGCGGAGCGGTGTGTACAGAGCTCTACATGACCGCGTCTTCACTACGTCTCATAGTAATTCTCTATCTTCTTACAGTAAAGGGGACAGAATATATCACCAGCTGAAGTCTCTCGGGGCGTCTCTGGACTGGGAGCGATCCTGCTTCACTATGGACGGTGTAAGTGTTATATCCTGTATCCCTGCAGTATGGGCTCATATGGTAGAGCTCCAGATCTGCTGCTTTCTAGTCCACCTCTATAATGGGTACCGGACATTTTTCTAACACATTTAGGGCCTGTCCTTTTGGATAGGGCATCCGTATTAGATTAGTGGGGATCCGACTCTTGACACCCCTACCAGTTGGCTGTTTGCCTCTGCATCGTTCGCATTGGTCTGGACAACTCCTATGAGGTCATAGAGGGGGGGGGGGTCATCCGCTTGGGACTTCTCATTCGGAGCTGGAATATCCCTGGTGAGACAGCCCTTGAAGCCATCATTATATAGGGGGCATTGAGTCCTTAGCTGACCCTCCTCTGGCAGATATTTGGTCTTACATAGACGTTATAGCTGTTCCATACTGTCATCCCTCCCTTTGATCGTACGAGCCCCGTGTCCGCTCACTGACCCGATCTTCTGTTCTTCTCAGCGTTTCTCCCGCGCAGTGTCCGAAGCCTTCATCCACCTCCATGAGAGCGGTTTGGTTCATCGCCGGCATCGTCTTGTGAACTGGTCCTGCAGCCTCCGATCTGCCATCTCTGACATTGAGGTTAGTTATTGACGTGCGGTTTCCTCTCCTTTGTCTTCTCTGTACAGCACAGACCAGGGACCAGTCAGCCTTGGCACTCCCAGCATGCACCAGTCACGTATGCTGGGATATGTAGTTTTCCACCGCTGCAGTGCCGCAGGTTGTTGATCCATAGACCATTATATTCCCTTTGCACAGGTGGAGAGTCGGCAGCTGAATGGTAGAACCTACCTGTCTGTACCCGGCTACCAGAGGAAGGTTCCCTTTGGGCTCCTGTTCAGCTTTGCGTACCCCACTGAAGAAGGAGGTAGGATGGTGAATCTGACGGGGGCTCTGCATGGAGGTGTCCTGGTCTCTTAGTGGCTTCCTTTGTTTTGTAGATGATGAAGTTATTGTGGCCACCACACGCCCTGAGACTATGCTGGGGGACACGGCTGTGGCGGTCCATCCAGACGACCCCAGGTACCGGGTGAGTTTCCGTTATCCTATATAGTAAGGGTTCTATATTGGTGACTATTGCCCTCCTCTGCCGTCAGTGCGGTGCCGTCTTAGGCTGTGGTCAAATGTTGTGGATTAAAGGAGTTGTAAACTGATATCCTGTCCTTAGGATAGGTCATTAATATCACATCTGCAGGAGGACGACTCCCGGCACCCCTGCCGATCAGCTGATTGAAGCGGTCTGGGTGCTTCCTTTAGTACCGTAGCTTCTTCATTGTATACCGCACACTGTATAGCGCCTTCACCTGGTATTTCACTTAAATGGGACTGAGCTGCCTCATGGTCATGTGACTGATCATGTGACAACCATCAGGATGAGGCTACAGCATTTGTCCAAGCAGCATGGCCCCTGTAGACAATTGATCGGCTGGACTGGTTGGATCCACTCCCCAGGTGATCTACACTGAAGCCTAGAACAATATTAAAGTCCAGTGTGAAAGTCCATTTAGTTGTTATTTTTATTATTTTATTTTAATATGTTTTTTCTTTCTTTTTCTCCTAGAAATTCCAGGGAAAGAATCTTCTTCACCCCTTTACTGGGCGTCTGCTCCCTGTTGTCACTCATCAGCTGGTCAACCCAGAGTTTGGCACTGGTCAGTACAGCACCAATATAATAGCACTGGTCAGTACAGCACCAATATAATAACACTGGTCAGTATAGCACCAATATAATAGCACTGGTCAGTACAGCACCAGTATAATAGCACTGGTCAGTATAGCACCAATATAATAGCACTGGTCAGTATAGCACCAATATAATAGCACTGGTCAGTATAGCACCAATATAATAGCACTGGTCAGTATAGCACCAATATAATAGCACTGGTCAGTATAGCACCAATATAATAGCACTGGTCAGTATAGCACCAATATAATAGCACTGGTCAGTATAGCACCAATATAATAGCACTGGTCAGTATAGCACCAATATAATAGCACTGGTCAGTACAGCACCAGTATAATAGCACTGGTCAGTACAGCACCAATATAATAGCACTGGTCAGTACAGCACCAATATAATAGCACTGGTCAGTACAGCACCAATATAATAGCACTGGTCAGTATAGCACCACTATAATAGCACTGGTCAGTATAGCACCAGTATAATAGCACTGGTCAGTATAGCACCAGTATAATAGCACTGGTCAGTACAGCACCAATATAATAGCACTGGTCAGTACAGCACCAATATAATAGCACTGGTCAGTATAGCACCAGTATAATAGCACTGGTCAGTACAGCACCAGTATAATAGCACCGTGGCAGGCCTAGCTACATTACAGGACCGGCCAGTATAGCGCCACACAGTGGTCACTTCCATAGTTTATTATGCGGTATATGACCCCGGCCCCCTGCTTACCTGTAGGCGCGGTGAAGGTGACCCCGGCTCACAGTCTGGTAGATTTTGACATCGCTCAGGACCTGGCGCTCCCATTGGTTTCTGTGATTGGAGAAGATGGAGCCATGACGGAGGCCGGAGGAGACTGGATACAGGTTTAGCAGATCTTTCTCATCCACGCACCTCCATCTGTTGTGTTCGTCAGTGTTTCGGTCATTTCTTATCTGTGTCCCTCTTTATAGGGCGTGAAAAGATTTGATGCCCGGGAGAAAGTTGTGTCTGCCCTGAAGGAGAAAGGTCTCTATAGAGGAGACTGCGAGCACGCCATGCTGCTCCCTGTCTGCAGGTGAGTCCTGCACGGCCACTATATCTATTACTAGTAGTACGGCCACTAGATGGCGCTAAGTAACCACAATGCCATCTAGTGGTACATAGTTAATTTACAGCACGAGATGACAAATTATTATCCTCTACTTCACATCCATGTAGTTAGACAGTACAATTCTGTCTGCCTGCGGCCACCACTAGGGGGAGCTCACTGAAGTGGGATTTGTACAGTTCTCTTTGACATCAATCCCTATGGAAGAATCCTCTCTGCTCCCCCTAGTGGTGGCTCCAGGAAGAACATTCCGTCCTCCATTGTACCTGAGAGCGGACACTTATACGAAATCTTCTCCTTGTCTCCTTTGTGCCTTGAAGTCGCTCCGGCGATGTCATCGAACACTTACTGAAGCGCCAATGGTTTGTGAACTGCGAGGAGATGGCCCGAAAGGCTCTGAGGGTAAGACCTGTTATTCCCTAATCTTCTCTTACCCCTCCCTAGGTCTCCTCTCATATAACGTCTCTGATATTATCCCAAGGCGGTGGAGTCAGGAGAGCTGAAGATCTCGCCATCGTATCACCAGAAGAACTGGAGGAATTGGCTCGCAAACATCAGGTAGACCTAGCCGAGAATTGTCCTATGCATTGTCATTGGAATTCACTCTTCTATTTAAAGGGATTGTCTCATTACAGACTTCCCTTTAATATGGGGTAAATTGCCTTTAGCTGATAATCTCCTCTGCAGTGCCCTCTACAGGGGAAACCTTGTATTACATAGTGACATGTGACAATGGTAACACTGTATCTAAAATGTGTCACTAAGTTCCTGACCCCCATGTCACATCCTCATGCATTTGGTTTTTTAGACATGCGACCACCCCATTGATCTTTTTATAGATTCAGCCTTTGCCATTGAGGACCCTGGGAAAGCTGGGTGACAGCCCCTGTAACACTGGATTCTTAGTTATAGTAGTTGGCCCTCACTTTTTCCAGAAACTATTATATTGCCAGGGTTGTGCTGGGAGTTGTAGTTTTAGCACAGATGGCCGTACCCCTGATAGACAGGATGAAAACCTCCATGCTTTACACTGCAGGCTGTATTCCGAAAACTGAAAAACAATGTAAACCTATCCCCTGTAGTTTGTAATAGGCAACATTGACCCCAGTGGATACCTGTGCCCCCTTCATTGTGCCCCCTTTTGTCGCCCGCAGTGACTGGTGCATCTCGCGACAGCTTTGGTGGGGACATCAGATTCCGGCCTACTTTGTGACTACGTCTCTCCAGGTAGGTAGAGTCCTTATAAAGGTGCAGTCTGTATACCAGAGACCGTCCCATCACTGACCCCAGCACTGTCTACACCGCAGGCTAACAAAGATGAGAGTGAAGGATTCTGGGTAGCTGCGCACAGCGAATCGGAAGCCAGGAGGAAGGCCGCCATTGTGCTGGGGAAACCAGAGGCCGAGCTCAGCCTTAAAAGAGGTGCGGACCCTGAGACTAGGGATGTCTGTAGGACGTATAATCCAGAATATTTGATAATCCGGCACCTCTCCGGCCCCTTGGCTAGTCTTATTGTATATAGGTCGGATTGCTCTTCAGTCTCGTTCCTTATTGCTCCTTTTCTCGTGTAGATGAAGACGTTCTCGATACCTGGTTTTCATCCGCTCTTTTTCCATTTGCTATGCTGGGATGGCCGGAACGGGTGAGTCCTGTGTGTTTTCAGTCTGACTCTGGATTATAGGAGATATATCACCAATTTATCACATAATTTAGGGGCCGGGAAACAAGATCAGCTCTGAAGTGGACTGAACTCTGCATGCCAGATCAGCTTAGCTGAGCCCTACTGTAGTCAGGCCGGCAACCATGGCTGATACACAGATATTGTTTCTGAATAGACCTTACCCCATAAAACAGAACTGCTTTCTTGCAGCCACCACTAGGGGGAGCCGAGGAGCTTACTGTGTACTATGCTATAATTGAATTCAATGTATAAGCAGTATACCGATAGCTCCTGAGCTCCCTCTAGTGGTGGCGGTTGCGAGCCAGATTGTTAACTTTCATTTAACATCAAGCACTTGTCCAAGTGTGCCTTGTGAGGGGGTGTCCGAGGGTCTGCCAAAAATACAGCAGATCCTGTCCTGCATTTCATCAGAACAGAATGGGTCGGAAGCCCCTATAACAGAAGGCACTCGGATCTGATGCAAAAACGGGCCCCGCCTCGGTTGCACGCTTGCTCATGTGCATGGGGTCTTACATTCATTTACATGCTGAAGATTTGGAACTCTGTGTCAGAAAATAAAGAAATAGGAACCAAAGACATATTCAGGGATGAACTTTGTGTCTTCCAAACAGACTGAAGATCTTGAGGATTTTTACCCCAACTCTCTCTTGGAGACGGGCAGTGACCTCCTGTTCTTCTGGGTGGCTCGGATGGTGATGTTAGGAGAAGAGCTTACGGGCCGGTTACCATTCAAAGAGGTACTGGAATATTCCAGGGGGCGCTGCTTTAGATAACCATTGTGTCTACCCCATTAGGGAATCCCAGAATAGCAAACAGAGCGCGTCTCATTGTGGAGGACCCACCATGTCCTTGTATCATATGGTCAGCCCATTGATTTTAATAGAAACGGTGTAATACTACATTCCATCTGTGGTGGCGCTGCAGGGAAACTGAACAGTTACTGCCAGGTTGATCGCTGAGAGGGTCCGAACAGCACGAGACCATTGTCCTGCCCCTACTAATATAAGCACGGCAGCTTGTGTGGTCTATTGCTCAGCTGCAGTACCAGACACAACCCGTGGACAAGAGTGGCGCTGTTTCTTGGAGAAATCAATCATGTCTAATCTCCTCCTACCCCCCGATGGAGGCTTTGTTGTTAGGACTCCTATGGATAGTTATGTCCGTGATTTCTGTCTCTATTCCGCCAGGTCTTCCTGCACTCCATGGTCCGAGATGCTCATGGAAGGAAAATGAGTAAATCTTTGGGGAACGTTCTTGACCCTCTGGATGTAATGACAGGAATTTCACTGGAGGTAAGGATAGTTCTCTAGTACCTGTGCAAGCTGCAGCAAACATGGCACATGTTAAAGGGGTCTTCTCATTTTTGGATGACCTAACCCTGTGATTTTTGGGGGTCCTCACCAGTTACTTCGGTTCTTAAAGGGGTTATTCATAAACTGTTTAAGCCCGCTTGCTTCCCCCAGGCTCTATTTGGGCCAACGCTCAGGATTCTGGCTGGTTCTGACCTTGG
This sequence comes from Leptodactylus fuscus, assembly GCF_031893055.1. Classification (NCBI taxonomy): domain Eukaryota; kingdom Metazoa; phylum Chordata; class Amphibia; order Anura; family Leptodactylidae; genus Leptodactylus; species Leptodactylus fuscus. The sequence continues at coordinate 80,291,473 of NC_134275.1, forward strand.
ATCATATCACCAAAACCAGAACCCGAGTTGATCCGTCGATGGCTTCCCTATTACAGTGATCTGATCTGCCCGGTGACTACCTGGGAACATGAGGATGAGAGGAAGCAGAGCTGCCCTGGTGCTGGTTCTGATCACATGACCTAGGATCGGCCCAAATAGAACCCCCAGGGAAGTAAGTTTAAACTGTTCCTGGAGAATCCCTTTAAGTCTATCCTTAAAGGGATCTTTTAGGCCCTGATATTGCCATGGCGTTGCACAGATGCCCTGACTTACAGACGGTGCAGTGTCGAGAAATCGTCACTGTTCACCAGACGTGATTTTTATGTTTTGGAACAAAAGCGTACACGTTCTCCTCCTTCATATAGTTCATTGTGTCCTTACAGGACCTGCGGGAAAAGCTAAAGGAGGGAAATTTGGACCCTCGAGAACTAAAAGTAGCAGAATCTGGACTGGTAAGAAGTGAATTGGGCTCAGAGAGTGTGAGGATTGGATCTGAAAAAACCTGCATCGTAAAGTGCACACATATCAGTGTCATACAGTGTACAAATAACACCGCTATACTGTGCCCAAATAACAGGTTACCTAAATATTTATATGTAGGAATAACTCCGCCATACTGTGCCCAAATAATAGGGCTACCTAAACATTTATATGTAGAAATAACACCGCCATACTGTGCCCAAATAATAGGGCTACCTAAACATTTATATGTAGAAATAACACCGCCATACCATGCCCAAATAATAGGGCTACCTAAACATTTATATGTAGAAATAACACCGCTATACTGTGCCCAAATAACAGGGCTACCTAAACATTTATATGTAGAAATAACACCGCCATACCTTGCCCAAATAATAGGGCTACCTAAACATTTATATGTAGAAATAACACCGCCATACCATGCCCAAATAATAGGGCTACCTAAACATTTATATGTAGAAATAACACCGCCATACCGTGCCCAAATAATAGGGCTACCTAAACACTTATATGTAGGAATAACACCGCCATACTGTGCCCAAATAATAGGGCTACCTAAACACTTATATGTAGGAATAACACCGCCATACTGTGCCCAAATAATAGGGCTACCTAAACATTTATATGTAGAAATAACACCGCCATACCGTGCCCAAATAATAGGGCTACCTAAACATTTATATGTAGAAATAACACCGCCATACCATGCCCAAATAATAGGGCTACCTAAACATTTATATGTAGAAATAACACCGCCATACCATGCCCAAATAATAGGGCTACCTAAACATTTATATGTAGGAATAACACCGCCATACTGTGCCCAAATAATAGGGCTACCTAAACATTTATATGTAGAAATAACACCGCCATACCATGCCCAAATAATAGGGCTACCTAAACATTTATATGTAGAAATAACACCGCCATACTGTGCTCAAATAATAGGGTTACCTAAACATTTGTATGTAGAAATAACACCGCTATACTGTGCCCAAATAACAGGGTTACCTAAACATTTATATGTAGAAATAACACCGCCATACCGTGCCCAAATAATATGGCTACCTAAACATTTATATGTAGGAATAATACTGCCATACTGTCAACATAAAGAGCCAAATGGTCACTAAAAATACTTCTAACTCCTGCAAGGGTAACAATACTATATGCCACAGTGCACTCATACTGCCATACAGTGCCCAAATAATACAGCTATGTTGTGTCTAAGAAAAATATCACACGATTCTATAAAAATAAGATAATGTGCAGAAATAATACTGCCATACAGTGAATAAATAAAGCTGCATTATAACAAAAAAAAAAAAATTCAAAACGTTCCATATACTGCAAAAGTAGCAATGCAGTGTAAAAATAATAGTGCCATACAGTACCCAAGTAATAGACCTATAGTGTAGCTAAAGATGCTGCCAAATACTGAACTGACTGACTGTGCCATACAGGAAAGATTCCAGCGTACCATACACACATCTTAGAGGTGTATTGTACATAAAAACAATGCTGCCATATGTTTGCAGAATTAATAGTGCCATACCATGTAGAATACTGCCATGATGTGTACAAGTAATAGAGCTATAGTGTAGCTAAAAGAATCCCGCCATAAGCTGCAAAAGTAAGAATGTCATACAGTGTACTAAAAATACCGCCATACTGTGTCCAAATAATGGAGCTATATTGTATCTAAAAAATACTGCCATACTTGTACAGAACAGGAACCAGTAAATTGTCGGTATTATTTTGTTTTGTCTCTGCCAGGTAAAGGATTATCCCCATGGGATACCGGAGTGCGGGACCGATGCCCTGAGGTTCGCCCTCTGCTCTCATAGAGTACAAGGTGAGGGATCGCTCATTGTTCACGTTGCACTTCTGTCCCCTTTAATATCACTGAAGTGGTTAAAACCGGTAACAATATTAGATTTAGATTCTATTTTTTTCCCCAAAACAGCGCCACCCTTGTCCATGGCTGTGACCGGTACTGCAGCCGATCTCCATTTATATATTATGCCTTATACCTGTCCCCCCCTTTGTCTCCCTAGGTGATGACATTAATCTGGACGTTGCTTCCGTCCTCGCCGTGCGCCATTTCTGCAACAAAGTGTGGAATGGGGTGAAGTTCACGCTGTCGGCGCTAGGGGAGGGGTTTACTCCACTACCTATGGGAGAGGTGAGGGAAGCGTCTGTCTCCTATGTACCGTCCCTTTAAGTTCTGCTTTATGAACGCTCGTGTCTTGGTATCAGCTCAGGCCGCCGTCTCCCCTGGACCGATGGCTGCTGGAGCGGCTGCGGCTGCTGACAGAGGACTGTGAGAAGAAGCTGCAGAGCTACGAGATTCACCAGGCGACGGCCGCCATTCATAACTTCTGGCTGAAGAACTACTGCGACGTGTATGTGGTAAGTGGACGTCAGTGTCAGTAAGACTACAAGTACCAGCATGCCCGGACTCCTCCTCTGCTGGGAGTTGGAAAGTTGTTTGCTATTTTGTTATGTCTGATCTGTGCACAGGAAGCCGTGAAACCCATTGTGAGGGGCCCCGGGGGCTCCGACGCTCGGCAGGTGCTGTATTGGGGCGCAGAGCTGACGCTTCGCCTTCTTGCCCCCTTTACTCCGTACCTCTCAGAAGAGCTGTGGCAGCGATTACCGCCATCTAGTGCTTGTCCCGCGCCCAGCGTCTGCGTGGCTGAATACCCCGGCCCTTGGCACACGGTAAGATGGTGGGAGCTGCGTCTTGTAGGAGGTGCAGAGGTGAGGTGGAGATGTCTTATCGCCCTCACTCCATTCCCAGGCTCATTGGCGGTATCCTGAGGAGACGCGACGCTTCGACTTTGTCTATTCTGTGGTACGGACGTTGCGCGGTCTGAGGAGCGACTACAACCTGACCAAGGCCAGGCCGGAAGGTAATGGGGGGGGTCGCTGAGGATTAAAGGGGTCTTTGTCTTATTGCACTTTGTATATCTCCACCTGCCATGGAGGGATCTGAGGTGACATCCTCAGGTAACACCTCCTGGCACAAACTGAGCGGCGGGATTTTCTTATTAGCGGCCACCTATTGGTTTATTCCAGCAGATAGTGGCCCCAATGCCCGCCCCTGTGCCGTCCAGCCTCTGCTTCCTCCTCAAGAGTCCGTGCCCTGTATGATTTCTAATATTGGGGCAATCCCTTTAACATTTCTTTATATAGAAGCCGACGACCCCTTTAAGTGCTGCACCGTATCTCGGCTCCTGATCCCCGTCTCGCTTTATTCTGCAGTCTGTATCTCCTGCTCCCAAGAGGACGACCTGCAGTCTCTTCAGTCTTTCCTGTCTCCGCTGCAGACTCTCTCGTTTTCGGGGCCCCTTCACGTCCACCTGTCAGCAGCCGCACCCCGGGAGGCTGTCGATGGTACGGGCTGGGCCTCAGAAAAAGTTACAGACGGCTGCCATGTTTACATGAACCTGAAGGTTTGTCATTAGTAATTAACCCTTTCACTGTCGCTGCGTTCTAGTTTACACCATGAGCCAGTTCTGAACACACAGCTGCGGGGCCGGTACAGTGTACTCTGTTGTTACAGTGTACACCGTTGTCTCAGTTGTTACAGTGTACACCGTTGTCTCCGTTGTTACAGTGTATACCGTTGTCTCCGTTGTTACAGTGTACACCGTTGTCTCCGTTGTTACAGTGTACACTGCTGAGGGATCAGGATTTCAGCTGCTGTTTCCATTCTCTGGCAGAGAAGAGAGATCTTGTGAATGAAGCGCCGAGCCCCCTAAGTGTCTTATTGTCTGCTGTTCTTCCTCAGGGACTGCTGGATCCTTCCTCAGAACTCCACAAGCTACAGGCAAAGCTTAAGAAGCTGGAGAACCAGGTCAGAGGCAAGACGAAGGAAGAAGAGGAGGCGGAGGTAGGTTATGGGAGAGGGGACTGCAGGTGTCTACAGCGTCTCTTGTCAGCCTTCAGAATATCAGTACCAGTATAGTACCACTGCCTGTATATATTACCAGTGTCTGTGTATAGTACCATTGCCTGTATATAGTACCAGTATAGTACCACTGCCTGTATATATTACCAGTGTCTGTGTATAGTACCATTGCCTGTATATAGTACCAGTATAGTACCACTGCCTGTATATAGTACCACTGCCTGTGTATAGTACCACTGCCTGTATATAGTACCACTGCCTGTGTATAGTACTAGTGCCTGTGTATAGTACCACTGCCTGTGTATAGTACTAGTGCCTGTGTATAGTACCACTGCCTGTATATACCACTGCCTGTATATAGTACCACTGCCTGTATATACCACTGCCTGTATATAGTATCACTGCCTGTGTATAGTACCAGTATAGTACCAGTGCCTGTATATACCACTGCCTGTATATAGTACCACTGCCTGTATATAGTACCACTGCCTGTGTATAGTACCACTGCCTGTGTATAGTACCACTGCCTGTGTATAGTACTAGTGCCTGTGTATAGTACCACTGCCTGTGTATAGTACCACTGCCTGTATATACCACTGCCTGTGTATAGTACCACTGCCTGTGTATAGTACTAGTGCCTGTGTATAGTACCACTGCCTGTATATAGTACCACTGCCTGTATATAGTACCACTGCCTGTGTATAGTACCACTGCCTGTGTATAGTACTAGTGCCTGTGTATAGTACCACTGCCTGTATATACCACTGCCTGTATATAGTATCACTGCCTGTGTATAGTACCAGTATAGTACCAGTGCCTGTATATACCACTGCCTGTATATAGTACCACTGCCTGTATATAGTACCACTGCCTGTGTATAGTACCACTGCCTGTGTATAGTACCACTGCCTGTGTATAGTACTAGTGCCTGTGTATAGTACCACTGCCTGTGTATAGTACCACTGCCTGTATATACCACTGCCTGTGTATAGTACCACTGCCTGTGTATAGTACTAGTGCCTGTGTATAGTACCACTGCCTGTATATAGTACCACTGCCTGTATATAGTACCACTGCCTGTGTATAGTACCACTGCCTGTGTATAGTACCACTGCCTGTGTATAGTACCACTGCCTGTGTATAGTACTAGTGCCTGTGTATAGTACCACTGCCTGTATATACCACTGCCTGTATATAGTACCACTGCCTGTATATACCACTGCCTGTGTATAGTACCACTGCCTGTATATACCACTGCCTGTATATAGTACCACTGCCTGTATATAGTACCACTGCCTGTGTATAGTACCAGTATAGTACCACTGCCTGTATATAGTACCACTGCCTGTGTATAGTACCAGTATAGTACCACTGCCTGTATATAGTACCACTGCCTGTGTATAGTGCCACTGCCTGTATATAGTACCACTGCCTGTATATAGTACCACTGCCTGTATACAGTACCAGTATAGTACCACTGCCTGTATATAGTACCACTGCCTGTATATAGTACCACTGCCTGTATATAGTACCAGTATAGTACCAGTGCCTGTATATACCACTGCCTGTATATAACACCACTCCTCTCATTGATCATCCGTCAGCTCCTTCTTTCCTCTTCACTGTCGTCTTCTGTTTCTTTAGGAGAATTCTCTGCAGATGAAAATTTCTAGAATTCTCCGTGTGATGAAGACCTTGGAGCAAATGTCCTAGGACCGGAGGAGATAACCACTACCAGCTATAGTGGTGAGCGCCCACTTGTGGCCACGGTGTGTATGACAGGCTCTCGTGTGCTCCTGCCTGTGACGCTCTGGTGGGGTCACTCTGACTCTTACCGCTCTCTTCTTACCGCTCTCTTCTTACCGCTCTCTTCTTACCGCTCTCTTCTTACCGCTCTCTTCTTACCGCTGACTGTATATATTGTAAAATCAGAAACTATAAAACTTTTTTTTTACAAATTTACTGACAATTGTGTTTTTTTTAATAATATTTTGCTGTACAGGATAATATACCGTAACATGCCGGCGTTCCAGCCCCGTTATAGGCCTAATAGCAGAATATCCATGTCAGAGCAGTCAGTGACATGGGCCTGTGTATGACTGAGAATCCTGGACTTTCCAGATGAAGCAGGAACTTCTTAAATTTGTTCTTCTTATTGTTCTTTCCAGGCTTATAATATGACCCGGCACACCCACCGATCAGCAGTTCTCAGCAGCTGATACATGGAGAGTAGAGCAGGAAGCAGACAGCGCCGTTCTCTATGTAGTGGTCATACCAGGTATTGCAGATCATCTCACATTCACTTTAATGGGACCCAAGCTGCAGTACCTCAGTTCAGCCACTACACAGAGAATGGCGCTGTCTGCTTCCTCCTCCATTCTCTGATTGACGGGGGGACCCCTTAGGATACGTTGTAGAAGCCCCCTTTATCTAGATGGATTGATCAGTCCTGAGTATTTATAAGATGCGTGAACCTCATGAATACCAAATGACGACATAATAAGGGAATCCAGCATTGTTCTGTGGAGTCTGGAGTTCAGGTGCAGGGGCCGGGATCTGAGTATCTCCCTCCATTCATCGTCTTCATATCACTGACCCATAGAAGCGAAGGTCAGGTCTATAGGAGTCATTGACCCTCTTGTTTCACAATATAGATGACTGATCATGATCTTCAGTGTTACTTTGTAGCAAGGTCAGAGACTAAGGGTGCATTCACACTGAGTAAACGCTAGCTTATTTTGTAGAGTAAAATTACACTTGTAAATTTTGCTATCCCATTGACTTCAATGATATTTTTTTACAAGTGTAAAAATACGCCTGTAAAAAATACGCCTGTAAAAATACGCCTGTAAAAAATACGCCTGTAAAATGTCATTGAAGTCAATGGGATAGCAAAATTTACAAGTGTAATTTTACTTTACAAAATAAGCTAGCGTTTACTCAGTGTGAATGCACCCTTAGAGCGTCGTCTTGTTTCCTCTGAGCAAAGGTTTGATACAAAACTGACAGCACAGATTGCTCAGGAATGGCGGGGGCACCGGAAATGGTGAAGAAGGGCCCAATAAAGAGCTAGAGTTGTCCTAGAACTATGATACTAATGCCGGCCAGCCCCTGCAGTGGTCAGCTGTATGTGCCCTATATAGTGGTCTGGCACAGTCAGTGGGAGCTGAACTGCAGTACCGGCATATGACCACTATACCGAGACTGGAGCATCCGACTCCATATTGTGTGTAGTATGGGCATCGTCACGTAGAGCTGATCCGAGCACAGACCATCGCTCGGTCCCTCACTGATCAGGTGTGGATGGGCCATAAACAACAAACTCCTAGCCAACCCCTTTAACTATTCAAACCATTAGATGCCTAGGAACCTTCACTTCGGCGAGGCGGGAGAAACCAAATCTGTGTCACTGTCACTTCTGGGGATCTTTCTTGCCCATTTTCATACCCAATACATACAATGGAACTTCTCCTTTTGGGCCTCTCCGCCCCTTTATTGTGCACCGCCCGTACTGAGCTTTTACACCCATTCCAAGCCTTTGACCAAAATTCACACCAGTTGCCCCCTCAGCTCACGAGTTATCCTCTGCAGGTTTTATTGCACATATTAAAAATACAAAATCACATTGAATGTTTTTTCTTTTTAACAAAAACTTGACAAACACTTTTTATGGCACAAGATGCCCCCGGGGCAGGAGCTTGGATGGTGGACTGGACGAGGGACGACAAAAGATCGGAAGCCGTCATCGGTGAGACCACGTGGACACGTCCCACGGACACGAGACAGAAGACGGGGCGGCCGGGGGGGCGGTACAAAAATAAATATATACATTTTTGAATTATTTATAAAAAAAACAAACAAAAAACTAAATCTTTGCTCTCGGAGTTTGGCAGCAGATTGAGGCGCGATGTCCTGCGGAGAAGAAGATGCGGTTGTTAGAAGGATCAGTGGGCAGGTACTTAGGGGGTTCTCGCCTATCAGAGTGGCGGGGGGCACAATATTTTTGAGACTTAGTTGACACAATATACAAGACAGATTTTCACTGCTGTGTGTGAATATACACGAAGGTCTCTTGGTCTGTCCATTAATTTAAGCCCCTTTTGACCCCCTTCTGGGCTCCCCTGGCTGTGGCGCCCCCTATAGTCCTACCTCTTTAATGATTTGTTCAGCGGCTCTTCATAGATTCTTCACCCGGACTGGGAAATTTGTTGCGGTCTAGATCCTGTATACAAAGACAGCGATAACCTCAGTATAAATCTACAGTCACCACAATGTATGCGACGTATAGAAACTGTAATGTCACACACATGTAATCTAAGGATAAGTAATGTAATGTATGTACACAGTGACCAGCAGAATAGTGAGCGCAGCTCTGGGGTATAATACAGGATAAGTAATGTAATGTATGTACACAGGGACTGTACCAGCAGAATAGTGAGCGCAGCTCTGGGGTATAATACAGGATAAGTAATGTAATGTATGTACACAGGGACTGTACCAGCAGAATAGTGAGCGCAGCTCTGGAGTATAATACAGGATAAGTAATGTAATGTATGTACACAGTGACTGCACCAGCAGAATAGTGAGCGCAGCTCTGGAGTATAATACAGGATAAGTAATGTAATGTATGTACACAGTGACTGCACCAGCAGAATAGTGAGCGCAGCTCTGGGGTATAATACAGGATAAGTAATGTAATGTATGTACACAGTGACTGTACCAGCAGAATAGTGAGCGCAGCTCTGGAGTATAATACAGGATAAGTAATGTAATGTATGTACACAGTGACTGTACGAGCAGAATAGTGAGCGCAGCTCTGGAGTATAATACAGGATAAGTAATGTAATGTATGTACACAGCGACTTCACCAGCAGAATAGTGAGCGCAGCTCTGGAGTATAATACAGGATAAGTAATGTAATGTATGTACACGGTGACTGTACCAGCAGAATAGTGAGCGCAGCTCTGGAGTATAATACAGGATAAGTAATGTAATGTATGTACACAGTGACTGCACCAGCAGAATAGTGAGCGCAGCTCTGGAGTATAATACAGGATAAGTAATGTAATGTATGTACACAGTGACTGCACCAGCAGAATAGTGAGTGCAGCTCTGGAGTATAATACAGGATAAGTAATGTAATGTATGTACACAGTGACTGCACCAGCAGAATAGTGAGCGCAGCTCTGGAGTATAATACAGGATAAGTAATGTAATGTATGTACACAGTGACTGTACCAGCAGAATAGTGAGCGCAGCTCTGGAGTATAATACAGGATAAGTAATGTAATGTATGTACACAGTGACTGTACCAGCAGAATAGTGAGCGCAGCTCTGCAGTATAATACAGGATAAGTAATGTAATGTATGTACACAGTGACTGTACCAGCAGAATAGTGAGCGCAGCTCTGGAGTATAATACAGGATAAGTAATGTATGTACACAGTGACTGCACCAGCAGAATAGTGAGCGCAGCTCTGGAGTATAATACAGGATAAGTAATGTAATGTATGTACACAGTGACTGCACCAGCAGAATAGTGAGCGCAGCTCTGGAGTATAATACAGGATACGTAATGTAATGTATGTACACAGTGACCGTACACACCAGAATAGTGAGCGCAGCTCTGGAGTATAATACAGGATAAGTAATGTAATGTATGTACACAGTGACTGTACCAGCAGAATAGTGAGCGCAGCTCTGGAGTATAATACAGGATAAGTAATGTAATGTATGTACACAGTGACCGTACACAGCAGAATAGTGAGCGCAGCTCTGGGGTATAATACAGGATAAGTAATGTAATGTATGTACACAGTGACTGCACCAGCAGAATAGTGAGCGCAGCTCTGGAGTATAATACAGGATAAGTAATGTAATGTATGTACACAGTGACTGCACCAGCAGAATATTGAGCGCAGCTCTGGAGTATAATACAGGATAAGTAATGTAATATATGTACACAGTGACTGCACCAGCAGAATAGTGAGCGCAGCTCTGGAGTATAATACAGGATAAGTAATGTAATGTATGTACACAGTGACTGTACCTGCAGAATAGTGAGCGCAGCTCTGGTGTATAATACAGGATAAGTAATGTAATGTATGTACACAGTGACTGTACCTGCAGAATAGTGAGCGCAGCTCTGGAGTATAATACAGGATAAGTAATGTAATGTATGTACACAGTGACTGTACCAGCAGAATAGTGAGCGCAGCTCTGGAGTATAATACAGGATAAGTAATGTATGTACACAGTGACTGCACCAGCAGAATAGTGAGCGCAGCTCTGGAGTATAATACAGGATACGTAATGTAATGTATGTACACAGTGACTGCACCAGCAGAATAGTGAGCGCAGCTCTGGAGTATAATACAGGATAAGTAATGTAATGTATGTACACAGTGACTGCACCAGCAGAATAGTGAGCGCAGCTCAGGAGTATAATACAGGATAAGTAATGTAATGTATGTACACAGTGACTGCACCAGCAGAATAGTGAGCGCAGCTCTGGAGTATAATACAGGATAAGTAATGTAATGTATGCACACAGTGACTGTACCTGCAGAATAGTGAGCGCAGCTCTGGAGTATAATACAGGGTAAGTAATGTAATGTATGTACACAGTGACTGTACCTGCAAAATAGTGAGTGCCGCTCTGGAGTATAATACAGGATATAACTGAGGATCAGTACAGGATAAGTAATGTATGTACAGAGCAACCCATTATACTCCTGTTTTTGTGGGGATTGGAGTATATTTACTACAGTACCCAGCATGCTCTAACAGTCTGACAGAATTAAATCACTTCTTCATTGTTATATTATAGAAGTCATCTAACAATAATAATGGTATCATCATCTACCGTGTTCTTGTCTCTTACCTGAACCTTGATTTTGGGACTGTTGGGACTGTTGGGTTTGAGAGAAACTTCCACCACTTGATCCTCCTTGATGTACTGAACCTCCACCAGAGACTTGGATGTTTTGGGAGAATCCGCCTCCAGTTCCTCCTCCACCACCTCCACTACTCATTGATCCATGGGATTGGGAGATCTGTGAGAACCCTCCTCCAGTTCCTCCAGAACCGCCACCAGTTCCTCCAGATCCACCACCGTGGGTTTGTGATACTTGGGAGATCCCACCACCTGTTCCCCCTGTTCCGCCTGTTCCACCAATATTTCCAGAGCCTCCAGTATGGGTTCCTTGACCAACTGTAAAGAAATTGAGATTCAATGAGTTACTGTGTAGCATATGGAACCCGATAATATACTTCAAGAATTTTGTCTGTATTTTTTCTCCAGATTTATTGGGTGAAATTTTCCCTACACAGTTATGGATGTTGTCCTTGGAGTCTCCATAGGGGTTGGAGTCCATTTGTGACTTGTAAGTGGTGCCACTTTGATGGAACGGTTAGTGATACGGCTAGCTTGTGACTAGGCCACCAATGGGACCTTGTCAGGAAAGTGTTGGCCCTTTGACTTGCTGGCCAGCATTGTCTCTCATGAAAAGGGAAATGAGGGTCCACTATAAACCCCATCATTTCAGTGGGGTGCATGGTGTGTGTACTGCAATGATCCCCAGGCTCAGAGGACAGTGCAAGTCGATCCCTGTTTTGGCTCCTGCAACAGGAACATGCCCATAGCCTTGTCCTACACCAGGGAGCATGCAAAGAAGACTAGAGCCCTTGCAATGGTGGGAGATGACAGAGTCTCCCTCTTGCCTGTGTAATGCCTGAAGCATGGTGCTATAGTGCCACGTGTGCACCCTTCTGGGGCCAAAGCAGAGAAGACCCAGCCTGTGAGAAAAATATAGACTGTGCCCCACAGAAGGTGGGTGCATGGGGGGAGAGGGAGTCTTCCTCCCCGTAGATCAGCCCATAGCAATAGACTGCTATGCAGAGCAAGTCCAAATAACCAGGCCACAGACCAGGCCCAACAACTATCAGGAACTATAAATACATTACATTCAGTGATCTGTACTAGATATATAAGGAAAACCGATCTGTTAGGGATCAGCAACCTTTGGCACTCCGACTATTTTGATGTTACACTTCTCTACGTCGCCGGCTGTTCTCAGGACTCTCCCAGAAGTGACTGGAGAACGCTGGGAGTTGTAGTCAGAAGAGCTGGAGTGCCGATCCCCGCTCCAGTGGATGACGGACCATACACCATGAAATAGATCCTTCATCCATTTTAAGATCATACATCCAGATCTTCAATGGGATCCTTACCTTGCTGGTTCTTTTTATCACAGCCGAGAGACACGGGAACGTCTTCTGGTTTTACACCCGCTGGGAAAAAAAAAATAATAAAGTGGAAAATCAGCAAATCAAAAATACATTCTCTAAATGTTACAATGTTGCATGGTGCTACCAAACTGGACTTAGATTAGAGAAGATCTCAGTGGGTCCCAACATTGGGACCAAGATACAGACACCAATGGTGGAAACTATGTGGCCATTGGGGGGGGGGGGTCCTAGTCACTCCTAGTTCTGTTCTCTATGACATAGCACAGCAAGAAACAGAGCAGTTCTCCCATCTCTAGAGGAATTGTAGCACCGTGCAAATGTTTTGGAACAAGCCTCCAAAGAAGATCTGAGCTTGGTTCTCCAACATGGCGGTGGGAACCCAGCTCTACCAAGAACTATCTGCAAGAACCAAGAAGAACTGATGGAAGGCAAAGGTCACCCCAAATGCTGATTGGATTTCCAGTTCTCTTTTCTTCATTCACTTCATTTTCTTCATTGACAACCATAAACTATTAACCCTTCTATCTCTGAAGACATTCCCACTTTGCTGCATTTTCCCCATGCCTGCCTAAAACCTTCGCACAGTCCTGTATGCTGTTAGCAAACAAGAGGTGTAGAACTTGACTAAGGGTCATGGAAAGAAGAACATGAAGGGGATATGGACATCTCTGTGTCCTGGATGGTAAAACACAACGCCATAATTGCTGGCCCGTTATGTTTCTTATACAAGACATCCCTTCTTCTCTATAGACCACAAAATATCAGCAAAATGTCAAAACAAGAAGTTTTCTGACTTTGTAACTCTAAAATAATGGAATGGAGACCAGTGTCAGATGAGTCTCTCAAAAATATTAACCAATCCTCCCCTATTTATCTGGATTCCATACATAGGAGTGATCTTACTGGTGCCATGAAGTCTCCAGACACGTTCCCCATAGCATAAGACTGGCCCACCAGATTACTAGATCTACTAGGATCTTCTGATCTAACACAATAATGGTCCAAAAGAAGAAATCCAACTTTGAAGCATACTATGGTCTATTTCTAAGGCGTTGTTGAAAGGTTGACCCCCGAATCAATGTATCTGGTGGGCCCAAGGAACCTCAGTCCAACATTGGTTCCCTACGTAACCAAGAACTCTGCTGGTGTCATGAAGACCATAGCAGGAGACAACTACAACTATAAATTCATTGTAGAGGGCAAATAGTATTATGGCAATCTGAATATTTGTGAAAAATTTGGGTAAACCCCTGAAAACATCAATTATTAATTATTACCAATATAGTTACCTGGCAGCTTAAAAGAGCTTGAAGCACTACCACCAGACATACTGGAACCACCGCCCATAGAACTTCCACCTTGAAACTGTCCAGATCCACCAGCAACGCCACCTCCTCCACCGAATGAGCCTCCACCTCCTCCACCGAATGAGCCTCCACCTCCTCCACCGAATGAGCCTCCACCTCCTCCACCGAATGAGCCTCCACCTCCTCCACCGAATGAGCCTCCACCTCCTCCACCGAATGAACCTCCACCTCCTCCAACGAATGAACCTCCACTTCCGGGCCTCTGACCAAATGAGCCTCCACCTCCTCCAACAGATGAACCTCCACCTCCGGAACTCTGTCCAATTGAGCTTCCACCTCCTCCAGAAAATGAACCTCCACCTCCGGAACTCTGTCCAAATGAGCTGCCACCAGATGACTGAGAAAATGAACCACCTCCGGAACTGTGGCTAAATGATCCTCCAGCATGGCCTGGGACAATTTTACCTGGTACAATAACGACATTATGTACAGAAGAGCCTCCACCTCCAACTGCTGATGCAGAAAATGAACTACTGGAACTGGATGATGAGCCACTCTGCATAAAAGAGCCTCCACTTATTCCAACAACGCTTCCTCCACGCGGTGGGACAACTTGACCCGATCCAACATTGACAACGTTCAGATGGGAAGAGCTACCACCTGTGCCTCCACCTGTTGAAATGAATTGGGAGCTTCCTCCTCCACCTCCTGCAGAGCTACTTTGGACAAATGCTCCTCCACCTCCACCACCTCTTCCTCCTCCACCTCCTCCTCCACCTCCTCCACCACCGCCGCCTCCTCCACCACCGCCGCCTCCTCCACCACCGCCGCCTCCTCCACCTCCTCCTCCTCCTCCAGCTGCCCAGGAGCCGCCACCACTTTGCATGCTGCCTCCTTGGATAATTGTGTTGGTCTGTACCACCTGGGAGCCACTTCCACCACTTGAAGATACACTCATAGACCCTCCTGAAGATCCAGATTGACCTGAAAGAACCAAAGGAAAAGCCGTGAAGCGATCCCTGATGAGTGAACAATGACTCAAGCATGCGATCTTCAATGGCCTCTCATCTTGAGCTACTTTGTAAAGGCCTTAGATATAGGATCTTCTGACCTTCACATGAAGAGCCGTATTCACGATTCTCTTTGCTTTTATGGCTTCCTAGGTATATGGTCTTATCTCCTAACACCCCCTGCTGATTCAGTGTATGGATAAAGTTCTCTCTACATATGGTAGCCTGAAATATGGTCTCAGCATGCCTAATAAACCAGCAGAATTCTGAATACAGCTCTGGATGCGACTGATATAACTGAAAGTATTCAAGAATAATACTCATTTGAATATACTGTACATGAGTAAGATGCAACAGGACCTCCGGACCTTCAATTAGACTCAGATCCGATTCTGACCCTATGCACATGTCCTCTCTTTCGGACTCATCTCACCATGAATGGTCCATCATCATAATAATGGACATACCATGTAGTTGTCTAGGAAGGACTGATAACGGTAGAATGTGCATGTCTTTACCAATGAGGACCAAAATACCCACCAGCAGAGGCGCTGGAGATCTGGATGAATTCTGGATTCCCATCACATACAGAGTACTTTGCAAGGGGATCTGCCGAAACCGGAGAAGAAAGTGAAAAATAGAGAAAACAATAGTGAATGGGTTATAATAATATACTGAAGAAATAGTGAACAAAACACAATCTATGTCTGTCAATTCTATCTATCTATCTCCTATCTATCTATCTATCTATCTATCTATCTATCTATCTATCTATCTATCTATCTATCTATCTATCATCTATCTATCTATCTCCTATCTATCTATCGCCTATCTATCTATCTATCTATCTATCTATCTATCTATCTATCTATCTCCTATCTATCTATCATCTATCTATCTATCTATCTATCTATCTATCTATCTATCATCTATCTATCTATCTCCTATCTATCTATCTATCTATCTATCTATCTATCTCCTATCTATCTATTTATCTATCTATCTCCTATTTATCTATCTATCTATCTATCTATCTATCTATCTATCTATTATCTATCTCCTATCTATCTATCTATCTATCTATCTATCTATCTATCTCCTATCTATCTATTATCTATCTATCTCCTATCTATCTATCTATCTATCTATCTATCTATCTATCTATCTATCTCCTATCTATCTATCTATCTATCTATCTATCTATCTATCTATCTATCTATCTATCATCTATCTATTTATCTATCTATCTCCTATCTATCATCTATCTATCTATCTATCTATCTATCTATCTATCTATCTATCTATCTATTATCTATCTATCATCTATCTATCTATCTATCTATCTATCTATTATCTATCTATCATCTATCTATCTATCTATCTATCTATCTATCTATCTATCTCCTATCTATCTATCTATCTATCTATCTCCTATCTATCTATCTATCTATCTATCTATCTATCTATCTCCTATCTATCTATCTATCTATCTATCTATCGATCTATCTATCTCCAGGCCAGTATTACATACTGTATATACTTGTTACCTACCTGAAGGCCCGGACAGTTGGTGGGTCGGGCTCCTGCAAAACTTCTGAGCAGCGGAATCTGCAAAGAAAATAACTATCATGAAGTATATAGCGTTACATAACTGTGTATATATACTGTATAATATATGTGTATTCTACTGTGCCAAAGATTTAGGAAGGTTCTAAGCTCAACATCATCCAGTCTGGGATTGGTGAGGTAAGAATTGATTCTTTTACCCTATTGTGAGTAGAGTTGAGCGATCGGGACCGGATTGGTGATCAAGTAAATTTCACGATCGCGATCAGAATTCCGATCCCGATCTTTTTAGGCGGGATTGAGGTCGGAGGTTATTTTCCACAATGCTTTGCTACTAGAGATCAGCAAGTACTATTCGAATCTGCCGTTTCGAATAGCACGCTCCCGTAGGAATGAATGGACGCAGCTGGCACACAGCCTGTGCCGGCGTCCGGCTGCTTAACCCCCTGCGCGCTGGCTGCGTCCATTCATTCCTATGGCATAGCAGGGAGGAAACAGAAGAGTGGATAGTATCTAAGCATAGATCTACGTAGATCTCAGATGTAGCAGAGCTGAGTATACGGTAAAGCAGGGATGAAGCAGAAGAGTAGATAGACAAGTCAATGTACAGTAATGCAGATGTAGCAGAGTCCAGTATACAACACAGCAGGGAGGAAATAGAATAGTATAGTCCAGTAGAAACCAAGTAGTCCACTTACCTGCACAGATCCGCTGCCGCTGTCGCTCCCCATTCTTCTCGCTCCTCTTCTCTCTCATTTGCAGGCCTTCAGAGCACCGTGCGCACCCCTAGAACCCAGGTTAGTGTTACAGACCTAGGAAGAAGGCGGGGCTTGAGGCTTAGGAGAGTGTGGGCGGGTACTGGGAGGGAGACATGAGTGATGCACTCACATCTCCCCGCCCTGTATCTGCCCACACTCTGCTAAGCCACAACAAGCCCCGCCTACTCCCAGCATCTCTAACACTAGCCTAGGGAGTCGGGAGTGCGCACGGCGCTCTGAAGGCCTGTACATGAGAGAACCGGACTGAGAAAAACGAGGAGCGACAGCGG
This sequence comes from Leptodactylus fuscus, assembly GCF_031893055.1. Classification (NCBI taxonomy): domain Eukaryota; kingdom Metazoa; phylum Chordata; class Amphibia; order Anura; family Leptodactylidae; genus Leptodactylus; species Leptodactylus fuscus. The sequence goes on from NC_134275.1 coordinate 80,309,053, forward strand.
CAGCGGATCTGAGCAGGTAAGTGGACACCAGGGAGGACAATGTAGTCGGAGGATTTTTTTAAATCACTACACAGCGTGGAGAGTAAACATTAATGCGTTCAGTTTTTGGACTCCTCGCTGTGTAATGAATAGGATCGTTTTTAAAATCCGATCTTCGATTATTAAAAAAATCCCATTGACTTGCATTAGGATCGGAATTGGGATCGGATGGAAAATGATCGGACATCGGATTTTAAAAATGATCCTGAAATCTCAAGATCGGCTCAACCCTAATTGTGAGCCCTTGGACCCGTTTAAGCTCCACAAATCCTGATTATTTAATTTTCTGGTATCTGTGAAGTCAATTTTGCAAAATTAATCATCTCCGCACCAATTCCTAGGAAAATAAAGATGTGTTTGTGAAGTCTCCAGACTGGACGGCAAAGTAGAATTGTCACTTTCTATTTCCTGACTGCTACATTGTATTCGGCCCTGACAGATCCAAAGATGGCGGCAATAATCCTGCTCAATCCCTGCAGACTATAATATTAACCTAGTCAGGCCCAGATTGTCCTGCACTCTCAGAGTTATGGCTGCGGAAATCCAGATAGTCTTCTGTCATTTTATTAATATATAACCTATATATAATATATATCCTAAAAACAAAGTAAAACTCAGAGATTTTAATTTTTACAATTATTTTTGCAGGAAAACATTTCTTAAATATAACTGATAACTTTAAAAAAAATAAATTATTCCACATAAATCGTGTAAAATATGTAATTTTTTTGTTGCTTTTTTTACTTTTGAGAAAATTGTATCCTATATAAAGGCATCATAGACAAGGCAGCTATAATCTACCGGCATTCTAAGGTCACACAACTATCTATCTATCTATCTATCTATCTATCTCCTATCTATCTATCTATCTATCTATCTATCTATCTATCTATCTCCTATCTATCTATCTATCTATCTATCTATCATCTATCTATCTATCTATCTATCTATCTCCTATCTATCTATCTATCTCCTATCTCTCTATCTATCTCCTATCTATCTATCTATCTATCTATCTATCTATCTATCTCCTATCTATCTATCTATCTATCTATCTATCTATCTCCTATCTATCTATCTATCTATCTATCTATCTCCTATCTGTCTATCTATCTATCTATCTATCTATCTATCTCCTATCTATCTATCTATCTATCTATCTATCTATCTCCTATCTATCTATCTATCTATCTATCTATCTATCTATCTATCTCCTATCTATCTATCTATCTATCTATCTATCTATCTATCTATCTATCTATCTCCTATCTATCTATTTCCTATCTATCTATCTATCTATCTATCTATCTATTTCCTATCTATCTATCTATCTATCTATCTATCTATCTCCTATCTATCTATCTATCTATCTATCTATCTATCTATCTCCTATCTATCTATCTATCTATCTCCTATCTATTTATCTATCTATCTATCTATCTATCTATCTATCTATCTATCCATCTCCTATCTATCTATCTATCTATCTATCTCCTATCTATCTATCTATCTATCTATCTATCTAACTATCTATCTATCTCCTATCTATCTATCTATCTATCTATCTATCTATCTATCTATCATCTATCTATCTATCTATCTCCTATCTATCTATCTATCTATCTATCTATCCATCTCCTATCTATCTATCTATCTATCTATCTATCTATCTATCTATCATCTATCTATCTATCTATCTATCTATCTATCTATCTATCTCCTATCTATCTATCTATCTATCTATCTATCCATCTCCTATCTATCTATCTATCTATCTATCTCCTATCTATCTATCTATCTATCTATCTATCTATCTAACTATCTATCTATCTCCTATCTATCTATCTATCTATCTATCTATCATCTATCTATCTATCTATCTATCTATCTATCTATCTATCTATCTATCTATCTATCTCCTGTATCTATCTATCTATCTATCTATCTATCTATCTATCTATCTATCTATCCATCTCCTATCTATCTATCTATCTATCTATCTATCTATCTATCATCTATCTATCTATCTATCTATCTATCTATCTATCTATCTCCTATCTATCTATCTATCTATCTATCTATCTATCTATCTATCCATCTCCTATCTATCTATCTATCTATCTATCTATCTATCTATCTATCTATCTCCTGTATCTATCTATCTATCTATCTATCTATCTATCTATCTATCTATCTATCCATCTCCTATCTATCTATCTATCTATCTATCTATCTATCTATCTATCATCTATCTATCTATCTATCTATCTATCTATCTCCTATCTATCTATCTATCTATCTATCTATCTCCTATCTATCTATCTATCTATCTATCTATCTATCTATCTATCTCCTATCTATCTATCTATCTATCTATCTATCTATCTATCTCCTATCTATCTATCTATCTATCTATCTATCTCCTATCTATCTATTTCCTATCTATCTATCTATCTATCTATCTATCTATTTCCTATCTATCTATCTATCTATCTATCTATCTATCTATCTATCTCCTATCTATCTATCTATCTATCTATCTCCTATCTATCTATCTATCTATCTATCTATCTCCTATCTATTTATCTATCTATCTATCTATCTATCTATCCATCTCCTATCTATCTATCTATCTATCTATCTATCTATCTCCTATCTATCTATCTATCTATCTATCTAACTAACTATCTATCTATCTCCTATCTATCTATCTATCTATCTATCATCTATCTATCTATCTATCTATCTATCTCCTATCTATCTATCTATCTATCTATCTATCTATCCATCTCCTATCTATCTATCTATCTATCTATCTATCTATCTCCTATCTATCTATCTATCTATCTATCTAACTAACTATCTATCTATCTCCTATCTATCTATCTATCTATCTATCATCTATCTATCTATCTATCTATCTATCTCCTATCTATCTATCTATCTATCTATCTATCTATCTATCTCCTATCTATCTATCTATCTATCTATCTATCTATCTATCTATCTATCCATCTCCTATCTATCTATCTATCTATCTATCTATCTATCTCCTATCTATCTATCTATCTATCTATCTATCTATCTATCTATCTAACTATCTATCTATCTCCTATCTATCTATCTATCTATCTATCTATCTATCTATCTATCTATCATCTATCTATCTATCTATCTATCTATCTATCTATCTATCTATCTATCTATCTCCTGTATCTATCTATCTATCTATCTATCCATCTCCTATCTATCTATCTATCTATCTATCTATCATCTATCTATCTATCTATCTATCTCCTATCTATCTATCTATCTATCTATCTATCTATCTATCCATCTCCTATCTATCTATCTATCTATCTATCTATCTATCTATCTATCTCCTATCTATCTATCTCCTATCTATCTATCTATCTATCTATCATCTATCTATCTATCTATCTATCTATCTCCTATCTATCTATCTATCTATCTATCTATCTATCTATCTATCTCCTATCTATCTATCTATCTATCTATCTATCTCCTATCTATCTATCTATCTATCTATCTATCTATCTATCTCCTATCTATCTATCTATCTATCTATCTATCTATCTATCTATCTCCTATCTATCTATCTATCTATCTATCTATCTATCTATCTATCTATCTCCTATCTATCTATCTATCTCCTATCTATCTATCTATCTATCTATCTATCTATCTATCTATCTCCTATCTATATATCTATCTATCTCCTATCTATCTATCTATCTATCTATCTATCTATCTATCTATCTATCTCCTATCTATCTATCTATCTATCTATCTATCTATCTATCTATCTCCTATCTATCTATCTCCTATCTATCTATCTATCTATCTATCTATCTATCTATCTATCTATCTCATATCTAAATTACATTATCTTCCCCCACTTTGGGCCTATATTACATCTGTTATTTGGATTGTCACCATGTGGTATATAAGGACTAGCTACAATGTGACCCACACTCAGTCATCATGGCTACACGCCCTATCACACCCTTACGGTATACCAATAATTTGCTGCCTAAGCACATATTAGGGAAAACGCCCTTCAGAGATGCCAACCGCACCATGTCATGAGTTGTTGTGACCAGTATCCAAAAGTACCAAAGAGACTCATGGGAAAGCTCTTATATAAGCAGGTGTCATAGAAGCTTGGCTTCATAAAAAGTCACTTCTTCCGCCACTCCCCCTTCAAACAGTGGATCTTGGGCTCTCCCCTCCATCTACTCCCCTGGCTGGACTCCATCCCCGCCTTCTCCGTGCGGGCGCACCCTGCTATTAGACCCACTCTGACGATATGCAAATCGCTCTTCCGCAGAGAACAGATCTCGCCCTCTCTGTCCCCCATGTTCCTGCCTTTCCAGGTGGCGGGTGTTGCAGCTCTCCCATTATCTCTCCTCGCTGCCCAGCCCTGAGGGTTATGATAGACCCCTTACAGATTTTGAGAAGGCCTGCTATGGCTCTGGCTTGCTCAGACACTCCGCTAGGGCATGTATCCCGGTGCTCTTGAATTCATCCAGTCCGCCTTCTCTTTGCCACTGGATTCATAAAGTGGAGGACATTCAGAGCATGGAGGATCTCACACCATGGATTATCTTTCAGGGTTCATCATCACCATCTCTTTTCTCTCCCTCCCTATTTCTCCTTTTTTTCTCTCTTCTCCTCCTTCCCTCCTCCCCCCGTTTTATTTGTCCTGGGGTTGCCCTTGGTCTTTCTTTCACTTGAATGTATTTACTTTGCCCTGTTTCACTTCTGGTACCTGTTCTTTTTTCCCCCAGGTCCTGTATCTCATTGTTTTGTGTTGTTTATTCTTTTTATTTTTCTTATGAATAAAGAAATTATAAAAAAAAAAAAAAAAAAAAAGTCACTTCTTGTAACGTTGAAACCTTCATATAGAAAGTCACTTCATACAATTTTATCTGTAAAGAAAATCACTTCCTGCAACTTTAACATTAAAGAGCATCACCTTCATGTAACTTTAAGCTTATAGAAAGTAACTCTTTGAGATTCAATACCTAAAAAAACACTTTAACCTTAAAGAAATTAACTTCTTGCAATTTTATCCTTAAGCAACATCCCTTCCTGTAACTGTAGCCTTAAAGAAAGTCACTTCATGCAACTTTGTAGGTTACAGGTCCTAATGGTAGGTTGTTGCTTCCATGTATTCCTATGGGTCTGGGGTTGTGCATTGTTCCTCTATGTCAGGAGAAGGGAACCTACGGCTCTCCAGCTGTTGCAAAACTACAACTCCCAGCATGCATACTGGCTCTGCTGTTCTTGGAACTCCCATGGAAGTGAATGGAGCATGCTGGGAGTTGTAGTTTTGCAGCAGCCGGCGAGCTGAAGGTTCCCTACCCCTGTTCTATGTGCTGGGGCTCATTACATAGTTGAAGCCATCGGCTCAGCACCATGGACAGGGCTTTGGTATATTGCAGCTGGTGACATTGTTTGCAGATAACGTTCTTATCATGTTCCTTTATAGCCAATTCTGCTATTTATGCATTAACTTATTTCACAATATGTGGTCATTGGAGAATCTATATCTGTATCTCTATAGATCTATAAAAACCTTTATACAATAAAAATTCCATCCAAATTTTATCAATACCGGCCACTGGCTCTGCATGAGAATAATGGAAGGACTGAAGTTTTTATATATTTTACTAATTGTTTTCTGGAGGATTTTACAAAAAATACAAAACTGTTTTTTTTTTTTTTTTTAACAAAAATAAAGTACAAATCTTGCTAAAATCGGTTACAGAATATCATGTATAGTAAAGGTGGAATACTACAGGAGCACGTATGAATTATCCAGCGGTAAAGCCGCAGAAACATACGGGAATATAAAAAACGAAATCGAGTTCCAATAGTAAAAAAAAAAAATTAAATAATTGTAACCAATTGTTTTATAGGTTTTGTATAATAAAAATATTCAAATAAATATAAAAAATACAAATGATAAGAAAAAGAACATTTTTACCAATATTATTACTACTAATATTTCATAATGAAGAATAGTAATAAATTAATAATAATGACGACGATGAAATAATAATAATAATAATAATAATAATAATAATAATAATAATAATAATGATATTATTATAATGAATAATAAAATAATAATAATAATAATAATAATAATAATAATAATAATAAAATGAATAATAAAATAATAATAATAATAAATTATACTAATAGTGAAATAATAGTAACAATGATGAATTCTACTATTACTAATTGATAATATTAACACTAAAACTAATAAAATAATAAAACTAATAATAATAATAATAATAATAATAATAATAATAATAATAATAATAATAATAATACTATTAGTAATGAATAATACATTATGAATTACAGTAATACTACTACTAAATATTATTATTATTATTATTATTATTATTATTATTGATAATAATTACGGCTAATAATAATGAATGCTAATAGTAACAATAAATATTACTAATAATACTATGACTAATCAAATAATAACACAGAATAGCAATAATAATTCTAATTCTGATACTGATAATAATAGCAATAATTCTGATAATGATAAAATATTAATCTTAATTAATATTAAGAATCAATAGTAGTAACATAGTAACGACTGCAGGTACTGATGATGCTGAAGAATAATGATAATAACCATGAAAATGAAGAATATTAAATACTACTATTAATAATAATAATAATAATCAGTAATTATAATAATTTTGTTAGACGCGTAGCATAGTAGAAATAGAGAAAGATAAAACAGTTACGCTCCGAGGTCACCGATGTCGATACTATGGCTGGATTTTTCCCCCCTTTTACATTGAATACTATATAATATTGTATATCCCCCCTCCCCCACCTTCTCTTATCTACCCCCCTATACTTACTGCAGATACACAGCACTGCCGCCCAGCACAGGACGGCCCGCACCTGACCAGACCTGCTCATCCTGGTGTTTGGACGTCTCCTATTTTGCCAGCACAGGATCTCATGTTCACCAAGCCAGTGTCATATATATAGAGCTGGCTCAGTGGGAGGGGACGCCGCGTCTCTTGGTTTGGCTTGTATCCTGGGATGAGCCTGACAAAGCATGCCTCATGAGGGTGTGAGAGGAGCTCAGGGAGCTGACACCCATGGGTGCGACTGTTTATGGCTCTGCTTTTATTTCTATCCCAAAACAAGCAACCCAGCAGTTATAGGGTGGAGATTCTTGTGATTCATTCGTCCTACAGATGCTACTTTCTCCCCCTCCTTGTCCTCTGCTGTATCCCGCTGTCTCACCTTATTTCCCTATTAATCTTCATTAGTTTGTGTCAATCAGTCTCGTTGTTTCTAAATAACAGTTTCGGTTACTTTTGTATTTGCCCTGTCTTATATTCTCCTTATTGTCCTCGCTTAGCCTCGTCTCTGCGTCTTATTCTCCCGCTCTCTTATTGTTTCACATCTTCCTCTTTATTGTATTTTTTATTCTGTTTTGTTTCTTTATTTTGTCTTTTTTTTCTATATCTTTGCTCTTTTTGAATCTATTATAGGAATTGGGAAAGAGGCGAAAAACTGTCAGATTAGGTGATGCATCATTCTGGTTAATGAGAGTCTTACTGTCTCCACACTTTACTGTCTCTACTCTTTACTGTCTCTGCTCTTTACTGTCTCCGCACTTTACTATCTCTGCACTTTACTGTCTCCGCACTTTACTATCTCTGCACTTTACTGTCTCCGCACTTTACTGTCTCCGCACTTTACTATCTCTACTCTTTACTGTCTCTGCACTTTACTATCTCTGCACTTTACTATCTCTACTCTTTACTGTCTCTGCACTTTACTATCTCTGCACTTTACTGTCTCTGCACTTTACTGTCTCTACTCTTTACTGTCTCCGTACTTTACTATCTCTACTCTTTACTGTCTCTGCACTTTACTATCTCTACTCTTTACTGTCTCTGCACTTTACTATCTCTACTCTTTACTTTCTCTGCACTTTACTATCTCTGCACTTTACTATCTCTACTCTTTACTGTCTCTGCACTTTACTATCTCTACTCTTTACTGTCTCTGCACTTTACTATCTCTGCACTTTACTCTCTCCGCACTTTACTTTCTCTGCACTTTACTATCTCTGCACTTTACTATCTCTACTCTTTACTGTCTCTGCACTTTACTATCTCTACTCTTTACTATCTCTGCACTCTACTATCTCTGCACTTTACTGTCTCTTAGTCTTACTGTCTCCGCACTTTACTGTCTCTTAGTCTTACTATCTCTGCACGTTACTGTTTCTGCAATTCACTGTCTTTTAGTCTTACTGTCTCTGCACTTTACTATCACTGCACTTTACTATCTCTGCACTTTACTGTCTCTGCACTTTACTATCACTGCACTTTACTATCTCTGCACTTTACTGTTTCTGCACTTTACTGTCTCCATACTTTACTGTCTCTGCACTTTACTACCTCTGCACTTTACTACCTCTGCATTTTACTGTCTCTGCACTTTACTACCTCTGCACTTTACTATCTCTGCACTTTACTACCTCTGCACTTTACTACCTCTGCACTTTACTACCTCTGCATTTTACTGTCTCTGCACTTTACTATCTCAGCACTTTACTGTCTCTTAGTCTTACAGAAATCATTACACATCCGTCCAAGCAGAGACAGTGGGTGTAATGGTGTAATGGTGGCGCCCCCTGTGTTTGGATGGTAGACACTGTGGCAAATGCTTGTGCTTGTTGGCAGATAAAATGATGGTCTCTACTGATGATCTGTCTCGGCCGCCCGGAGCCTGTTCACCATGTGTGTACCTTCTGTATGCAACACCACCTAACAACTAAGTCCAAGTGGCACAGATGGCAGGAAATTTATCGAAACAACCATATTTTCTATCATCTTGGCAATATGTCTTTGAGTGTGTTGTAGAGTCATGTCTAGCAGTCAGTGATCTCTCACCAAGAGGTACATTACCTAAAAGTAGCCTCTGAGAGCTTTTTACTGGGAACAGGGAAAGTACTTTTTACACCCTCATTTGGTAAGACCCAGTGTCTGACCAGACCACACCAGTACCGTATATACTCGAGTATATACAGTAATCATTTACATCCCTGCCCCAGACATATATGCAGCACGTTTAGCATCATTTATTCTTTACATTCTCCATCTATTTCTGTATAAGAATATAAAAGTAATAAACAAAACACAACGAAGTCAACGGAAATGGTTTCTCTCATTTCTGTATATTCCTACACTACGTGTCCTCCATATCTACACGATACATACTTCAGTCTTGGGCCAAGCTTTTGTGACCTCTTATTCTAAACTCCCAGACATTAATATAGACTTACTCTTCACTTTCTTTGAGTCTTTCAGGAAAGTTTTCAAAAAACATTTTGGAGGTATTGGAGGGAATTTTTGCCCATTTATCCAAAAGATCACTTGTGAGATGAGTCCCTGATGTTGGATGAGATGGGCCGGCTCACAATCTCTGTTCTGGTCCATCCTTTGGGCGTTGGATGGGGTTTCAGTCGGGGCTCTGTGCGCGGACAGTCAAGTTCTTTGACATTAAACCCATCAATTGGGTCTTTACGGACCTTGCTTTGTGCACTGCGGCTAAAAGAACCTCCACAAACTGTTCCCACAAATTTAGAAGTCACAATTGTCCGAAAAGTCTTGGCCTGGTGAAATGTTACAAAAGAGTCCACTGAACAACCTCATAGCATTACCCCTCCTCCAGCAAACTTTATAGCTGGTACAATGTAGTCGGGCAGGTGACGTTCTCCTAACGTTCACCAAACCAGACCTGTCCATCAGAATGACAGTATAGATGTGAGATGGGGTCACTACACAGAACACGTTTCCACTGGTCCGGACTCTGGTGGCCACTTTGTGCTTTCTCCTGCTCGCTCTGGCGCTTGTTATTGTGCTCGGTGATATACAGCTTGCAGGCAGTTGCCTGGCCATGGACACCCAGACCATGAAGCTCCTGGTGGGCACAATGTTTGTGCTGATGGTAATGCCAGTGGAGCTTTGTAACTCTACAGCCATTGAGGTTGGTCACATTCCCCCACTCGGCCCCTCGCTCTGTAACTCTCCGTGGTCTCGCCATATGTTGTAACTCATTTGCTGCACTGTGGCTAACCTCCCTAGATGTGGACGCAAAAGAAACATGGACGAGAGATTTCACCGCAAGATTGTGCGGATGGCGGATAAAGAACCTCGACTAACATCCAAACAAGTCCAAGCTGCCCTGCAGTCCGAGGGTACAACAGTGTCACCCCGTACTATCCAGCGTCAGCGTCTGAATGAGAAGGGACTGTATGGTAGGAGACCCAGGAAGACCCCACTTCTTACCCAGAGACAGAAGCCAGGCTGGAGTTTGCCAAAACTTACCTGAGAAAGCCAAAACCGTTCTGGAAGAATGTTCTCTGGTCAGAGGAGACAAAAGTAGGAAAAGGCCTCAACATAGAGATTACAGGGAAAAAAGAGAGAAGAAGACGCCCCCTACAGTCAGACATGGCGGAGGTCCCTGATGGTTTGGGGTTGCTTTGCTGCCTCTGGCACTGGACTGCTTGACCGTGTGCATGGCATTATGAAGTCTGAAGACGACCATCACATTGTGCAGCATCATGTAGGGCCCAGTGTGAGAAAGCGGGGTCTCCCTCAGAGGTCAGGGCTCTTCCAGCAGGACAAGGACCCAAAACACACTTCAGGTCAGCACTAGAAAATGGTGGTGAGAGAAAGCCCTGGAGACTTGTAAAGTGGCGGCAATGAGTCCAGCCCTGAACCCCATAGAACACCTGTGGGGGAGGGAGAGAGATCTCTTGGTGGCAGTTTGGAGAAGGCCCCCTTCACATCTCAGGGGGGACCGCGAGCAGGAGCCAAAGAAGAAGGGTCTAAGATTCCAGCAGAGCCTTGTAAGAAACTCATTGCTGGTTAGCGGAAGCGGTTGTGTGCAGTTATTGTGTCTAAAGGTTGTGCGACCAAGTATTAGGCTGAGGGCGCCAATACTTCTGTCCGCACCAGTTTTGGAGTTTTGTGTAAAATGATCAATGATGTGACTTTTTTTTCATTCTCTTTTGTGTTTTTTTCATTGCAAGCAAAATAACTGAAGATATTACCAAAGAGTTTGTGCTGTGTAATCATTATCTGGGGGACACCGAGGATTATCTGACAGGACTGCAGGGGGCGATACTTATACTGTATATACCCTGTGTCACTTATATACTATATAAGAGTCTGTGCTGTGTAATCATTATCTGGGGGACACCGAGGATTATCTGACAGGACTGCAGGGGGGCGATACTTTTGGCCAACACTGTATGTCATATGTGAAGGAGAAGCTTTTCTTGCCTCTTCAGTAGCAGATCCACCTACAGTATATACTCCCTTGTATACGTTATATTTTTTATTCCTTGCTCTGTATTACACTTATGGAGAGTCATCTCTATAAACCACATAAGTGATCAGTCACGTGTACATGCCATATACCATAGCAGACATCCGTCCTCACTATACATTATATTACATATTATTACCCTGGACCCTGAAACTCGTAAAGGCTGAGCCATGTACAGGGAACTTCTTAGAAGTCACAGAGGTTTTTACTAGTCCTTATTCCCAATTATATCCCTGTAAAATATCCTGTATATTATATGTGATAATCATAGTCCTGAGCGATTATATGGCTGTAGTATCAGACATGTCATTGTCCTGGTGACTCAGGTGCTAGACATGGCAGGGAGTCATTATTATAGGGCTATGACAGTGTGTGGCGTCAGGTCTCTGCTACTATTCACCCTGAGCTAGAGGGACGTAGCAGGCGGCAAACCGTAACTTGTGACCTGCCGAGACCACGTTACATCAAGGTGTTAATGTGAAGGTACCAAAGCCAAGGGGTGCACAAACATACACCCTGCACATGCCTGGACTATTGTCACTATTCCCCTCCCCCTAATTACAATCCATCTAATTCCATCCCCGGCAGTGAATGTTACAGATCTGACGGATATTCTGTGCATTAGTCAGAGTTGTCAGGACGTCACAGGTGTCAGAGTCACACATGATGGGACTGTGTGGGAAATCCTATTGTTTAGGAATCCGGTGAACATTAGTGGGATTATTAGGAGCTCAATGACGGTTGTCAGTGATATAATGGTGGCAGGTTTTGTGTAGGTTGCAGGAAAAAATTCTAAAACGTGATCCTTGTAAATCTGCAGCCGAAATCTGCTTTAGATTTAGAGGGGTGGCCATCTTAATGTATTTGGCCTATACTGTATGACCATATAGTATGACCTGGTAAATGTGAGCCATAGTGAAGGTGAACAGATCCCGGTCATATACACGTTCAGATATGTGGTTATACAGGGTCAGATTTCTAGAAGGTTACTACCACCTATTCCCAAGACCAAGAAAGTCAAGAACACCAAATGTCAGATATCTTGAGTAGACCTAGGCCTGAGGAGGACGACCTCCAACTAGGTTATTAGGAGATCAATGGTGGATGCTGCCACTCAAGTCACCAAACAAGATCTGACACGGACTGGACGAGACCTGACCATGAAGTGAGTGTGACACGGACTGGATGAGACCTGACCATGAAGTGAGTGTGACACGGACTGGATGAGACCTGACCATGAAGTGAGTGTGACACGGACTGGATGAGACCTGACCATGAAGTGAGTGTGACACGGACTGGATGAGACCTGACCATGAAGTCAATGTGTCAAAGGACTGGACAAAACATGACCATGAAGTCAGTGTGAGAAAGACTGGATGAGATCTGATCCATGAAGTCAATGTGTCAAGGACTGGATGAGATCTGATCCATGAAGACGATGTGTCAAGGACTGGAAGAGATCTGATCCATGAAGTCAATGTGTCAAGGACTGGATGAGATCTGATCCATGAAGACAATGTGTCAAGGACTAGATGAGATCTGATCCATGAAGTCAATGTGTCAAGGACTGGAAGAGATCTGATCCATGAAGTCAATGTGTCAAGGACTGGATGAGATCTGATCCATGAAGACAATGTGTCAAGGACTAGATGAGATCTGATCCATGAAGTCAATGTGTCAAGGACTGGAAGAGATCTGATCCATGAAGACAATGTGTCAAGGACTAGATGAGATCTGATCCATGAAGTCAATGTGTCAAGGACTGGATGAGATCTGATCCATGAAGTCAATGTGTCAAGGACTGGATGAGATCTGATCCATGAAGTCAATGTGTCAAGGACTAGATGAGATCTGATCCATGAAGTCAATGTGTCAAGGACTGGAAGAGACCTGACCATGAAGTCAATGTGTCAAGGACTGGACAAGACATGACCATGAAGTCAGTGTGAGAAAGACTGGATGAGACCTGATCCATGAAGTCAATGTGTCAAGGATTGGATGAGATCTGATCCATGAACATTGCAGACTGACCAACTTCTTCATTGGTTTCTTGGATTCTCCTAAATTTCTTTGCATCTTTCCCTCTTTAGGTCTATCTCCACTCCGGACTTCGGCTCCAGTAATAAGAATTGCTCCCTGCCTGCACTATCAGAAAGACTGAAAGCCCCTGGAGCCGATCCTGTAAGACCCGATGTGTAATATGTTGTATGGTAAAGACTCCATAGTCCGATAGTGAGCCCTTCTTCCTTCCAGTTTATATTCTAGTGCACGGAGGACCAGCAGTGCACCTCATATAGCAAGAGGTCTCCTAATAGGATTCTAGATATAGATCCTTGCAGGTCATGCCCAATGTTGTAGACGTGTATCAGCCTCTTAGTGGTGATAATGGATACGGTGGCCATGTTCTGCTCTTATTATAGGCTGATAGACTTGTCGTCCCCTCCCCTGAGCTTATCATTGAAGACCTGGATGTGGAGAACACGTAAGACTGGATAACATGGAGGAGCACCAGATAGAAGGCTGTATCAGAGAGGAAGTGTTGTCAAGAGCATTCAGGACCAGATGTCCTCTCCATACTCTGTACCCGGCCAAGCATCTTCCATCACTGTCCAAATGACTCATCTTCCTGCTAAACTGGCTCCACAAGCTCCATTGGACTTGGCACCATCTCACCCCCTGAGGAGACCAAGTTGCTCCCTGGAGCTTTTCACACATAGGGAGCAGCATCATGCTGGGGGGAGGCTTTACTTTGGTAGGGACAGGGAAGCTGCTCATAGTTGATGGGAAGATGGATGGAGATAAATACAGGGCAATCCTGGAAGGAAACCTGTTGGAGGATGCAAAAGACTTGAGACGGGGAAGGAGATTCACCTTCCAGCAAGACAATGACGCTAAACCTCCAGCCCAAGCGCCAGTGGATGGTTCAGATCACAGAATATTCTACTCTTAGAACGGCCCCAGTCACAGTCCAGACCTAAATCCCATTGAGCATCTGTGGCAAGACATGAAAATTGTTGTTCACAGACGTCTCCATCCAATGTGGCTGCAAAGAAGAAGAAGAAATCTCATCTCTAGATATGCAAAGCTGGTAGAGACCGAGCCCAAAAGACTTGTAGCTGGAATTGTAGCCAAAAGCGGCTCTACGAACTATTGCTATAGGGGGGCTGAAGACTTTTGCACATGACACTTTTCAGATTTTTATTTGATTAAACCTTGTATCATTTTCCTTACACTTCTGATACTTTGTGTTGTTGTCGCTGAAAATCTCAAGACAATACATGTGGTTGTAAAGTGCCAAAATGTGAAAAATGTCAAGGGGTATGAAGACTTTGACAAGCCCCTGTATAATCCGCTGCTCTCTCTAAAACCTGTCATTCCGGCTGCAGCCCCATCACCATCCATCATGGGATGTGCGCCTGATCCTCCCCCCAGGCCAGACGGCAGCAGAGAATTACTCAGGCTGGATAGAGACATGTCAGGAGACCTCGGAGTATACGCAGTATATACTCTTATCAGCTTGTCTATCTCTGAATGTTGTACATGAGAGTAATTTGTTGTATGTGCAGATTACTGGCAGGATTCTCAGGGATTGAAGGATTATGCGGCGTGCCGCGCTGCCCCCCCCCCCCCCTTCCCCAGCCGGGCCAGATACCTGTTGTGTTATCGGACCTGGGCTAGGTATAACTTTTCTTATTTTAAGGGGCACTAATTTTGTACGGGGGGCACTAAGGGGTATCATCAATGTAGGTGGGATCTAGGGGGGGAGGGATTGCTAAATGTATCACTAAAGGGGGTATCATATGGTGTGGGGCAACGTAGAGGGCATCACTACTTTGTGGAAGGCACTTAGAAGCTCTCACTGCTCTGAAGGGCATTTAGGGAGTGTCCCTACCCTGTGGGTATCGAGGGGGTATTATTACTGTACAGAGGAGCTAAGGGGGCACCATTACTGAGAGCTAGACGCAAAGAGGGTATCATTCCTAACCGAGGGCACTAAGGGCATATAATAACTTTGTGAATCCACTATTGAAATTGTCACCTCAATTCCTGGTTCCCCTTTGCAGGTAGCTGGTAGATCGTGCATGTACTACCGGTTGTTTGAGTACTTGGTAGGTGCAGCGTTCATGCCTTTGCCAGGTTTTTTGCAGGGTGTGCCAACAACACCTCAGCCATCTGACAGTCCTGGCATCATAAAGCTGTCACCATCAGACTGAGATGACAGCTATAGTAGTGCGGGCTATCCAACCGGTCCAGCAGGTGCGTCTATAGTAGGTATGGCTACTGGAAATATATACCCGTATACATAGGTAGCAGCAGTTTACAAACTCTGACCCTCCAAATATTGCAAAACCACAACTCCCAGCATGCCATGATAGGCAGAATAAAGGACTTATTTTTTCTTATTTAACTCCTTCCTCTTCTTATTGTAGCCAAGACAACCCCTTTTACACTTTAAGGTGTTGGATGCACAAAAAAAATTGTCAAGTGATATGTGGGATCGCACCATTCTGTCTGCTGATATGTATAAGCCTGAGGCAAGAAGTGTAACCACCAAGCTTGGTTTCTCTACCATGAAGTGTAACCACCAAGCTTAGTTCCTCTACTGTGAAGTGTAACCACCAAGCTTAGTTCCTCTACTGTGAAGTGTAACCACCAGGCTTAGTTCCTCTACTGTGAAGTGTAACCACCAAGCTTAGTTCCTCTACTGTGAAGTGTAACCACCAGGCTTAGTTCCTCTACCATGAAGTGTAACCACCAAGCTTAGTTCCTCTACTGTGAAGTGTAACCACCAAGCTTAGTTCCTCTACTGTGAAGTGTAACCACCAGGCTTAGTTCCTCTACCATGAAGTGTAACCACCAAGCTTAGTTCCTCTACTGTGAAGTGTAACCACCAGGCTTAGTTCCTCTACCATGAAGTGTAACCACCAGGCTTAGTTCCTCTACCATGAAGTGTAACCACCAAGCTTAGTTCCTCTACCATGAAGTGTAACCACCAAGCTTAGTTCCTCTACCATGAAGTGTAACCACCAAGCTTAGTTCCTCTACCATGAAGTGTAACCACCAGGCTTAGTTCCTCTACCATGAAGTGTAACCACCAAGCTTAGTTCCTCTACCATGAAGTGTAACCACCAAGCTTAGTTCCTCTACCTTGAAGTGTAACCACCAGGCTTAGTTCCTCTACTGTGAAGTGTAACCACCAGGCTTAGTTCCTCTACCTTGAAGTGTAACCACCAAGCTTAGTTCCTCTACTGTGAAGTGTAACCACCAAGCTTAGTTCCTCTACCATGAACTGTAACCACCAAACTCCATTTCCCCCCCAGTATCCAGCGTTCTTGTGTCCTCCACGAGCGGCTCCTTTAACCACCCTGCTGGTTGCCTCTCTTTAATACTATTTGTAACCATTAAGTTTGTTTCCACGATATTGAGGATATTTCTGCTCAATACACAACTCAAGGGCCAAAAATCCTGGTAAGATCTGACCCCACTACAATGGTCCTGTATGACGCATGTGGATATATAAGACTTAGGGACGTCACGGCGCATTGTTGGGTAAATTTCCCATTTAGGGTTTCAAGAACACACACAAATTTCACGGAGACAGAGATCTGAGGTTTATGATGACATCATTGGGTTTTATTTATAAAAAGTCTGAGCCCTGTATCCAGGGATGAGGTCACACTGTGCATGTATATAGGAGTATGATGCAGCCCTTCTGGACCTGCAACGTAGAGACAGAGGAGAAAGATTAGTATCATAGTCGTAAGATGACAGCAGAGTCTTCGGGTCTATTTATATGTCAGCATCATATCACATATTCCCTGTCGTCCCAACAGCGGCACAATACAGCCTTGTGCCGCTGTTGGGACTAAGGGAAAACAGATTATCTACAGAATCATCCATTCTGCTGCAACTTTGCAAAAATTGTGGCATAAACCGCACTGCGACACATGAATAGATCCGGAGTATGGAGCTCAGGGGCCCAGTTGTAGCTGCTCTATGTATAATACAGGAGTCTATAGACACCTGATTGTGACACAGATATGTAGCCCCCTCCCTCCCCTGTAGACTCTGCTCTCCGGTATCTTCATACTGACCTGTTCATTACACGCGGCCTTCATAGTTCGCTGCAGGCTCAGACTCTGGGCACTGTCAGATTGAAGAGACATATTAGGAGTTACAGCAGCTAAACATGGATTTTTAATGGGGTTGAGCCGATCTTGAGATTTCAGGATCGATTTTAAAATCTGATTTCCGATCATTTTCCAGCCGATCCCGATTGCCCAAATTTCATGATCGGGATCAGCTGGAAAATGATTGAAAATCAGATTTTGAAATCTCAAGATCGGCTCAACCCTACTGTATATATGATATACAATCAGGATTGAGCAATCAGGATCGGGAAAGATCGGAGAACGATTGGCCATCGAGCAAATTTCACGATCGGGATCGGCTGGAAAATGATCAAAAATCGGATTTTAAAATTGATCCTGAAATCTCAAGCTTGGCTCCACCCTATTCCTGGTCACCGCAGAGCCCGGCACTGCCACTACACAGTGGATGGAGATGTCCCTGTCCAGCTCCATACACTGTATATCAGCGGACTGGGGGGTGTACAGGAGCCCCTTGGTCACACAGTGACTGCAGTATGTTACATTTGATGTTTTATTGTATCACTTTATACTCACCTTCACAGATACAAGGAGGATTTCCACCAATACCTGGAAAGCAAAAGCCATTTGTTTGTTAGTTTCGGGTATATCTCTTTAAAATGGTCCATAACACTAACCACTACCGAAATCCTGGCCACCAAGCTTAATAATACACTGACACTTGCCAATTCTGTAGAGCTTTTCTTTGGTTGCCTGATTGGCATCACATCCAGTCTTACAATGGAAGATAACACCTCTATAGATAACACCACTAACCCATCCTTAGATGATGTCACCACTTATCTACTCCTTCTTCCTGCCCAGAGCATGTCTAGAAAACTCTCCAATAGAGTCTGCTCCAGACTATTGCTGCCTATGACCATGATCATGCTGTAAAGCAGATCACTAAATGCTGTTATAGCATAGGAGAAATGTAGCCAAAAGGGTCGCCCCATGGAATAAAACAATCTACAATTAGAAAATAGAAAAAAGTCATAGATTTCACAATCTGGTTTAAATAAGTAAAAAAGGGGACACATTCCCTTTAAGGACTATTTATTGATCCTTAAAGTGGGTCTGTCAAGTCTGTATCTGAAGGCAGCATTGGATAGCGCTAGATATACTGAGCTCATTGATATATAGTTGTCTATGATTTGGTTCAGTTTTTTCTTGTAGGAAGCTGAAATCGTGGCTAAATCCTGTGAGTCCTCCTTTCCCCGCCCACTCCCCATGAGAGCTGTCAATCACTGTATGTGGGCGGAGTAAGAGGACTCACAGGCTTACTCTAAGCTTTCTTATGAGAATCCTAAACCAAAGCATAGAGACCTATATATCCCCGAAATCAGCGTCTCCCCCTCTATCCAACGCTGCTCTCACCCCGGGGATCCGATAGATCCACCTCAAACAAGATCGGCCCTTCAGAACCTTCTTTAATTTTTCAATTGCAATTTGCCAAACCCACACCTAGACATTGCGAGAAATCATTGAGCGGAGGATATGATGAGTAAGCGATCACGGATCAGGGTGTACTGACGGCTTCTATTTCAGGCTTGGCTTGTTTCGGTTTTTAGCTGAGTCACTTAATCTGTCACTTTATTTGATCCTCTGCCCTCCGGCCTTATAATCCATGTGAGAAACCTTCACAAACCTAACATTTACCCTTCTCTGCCTTTAGCTGCCAGGGCATGCTGGGAGTTGTAGTTTCACTCCAGGATTAAAAGTTGTCTCCCGGATTAGAAGACGTCCTTCCAAACAGCGCCATACCTGTCCAGAGGTCTTATGTGGTATTGCAGGTTAGCCCCAATCACATGATGATACTGAACTGCAGTACCAGATGTAACCTGTGGACAGGTGTGGCGCTGTTTCTGTAAATAATCTTGTGATCTCGTATGAGCACTTTTATATGTTCTTGCCAATCTTGTCAATGTTCTATGACCAATCTTACCATTGGGGCACCGATCTGGGCAGGGGTTGACGAAGGCTCCATTGACTACGACAGGTTTGTTTCCAAATAAGACATTAGGCTGTGAGTTTGTAGAACCTAAAAATGGTAGAAAAACATGAGAGTTAGTGCAGGTAGTGACAGAAAACCATTACGGGCAACAAATCAGACGATGAAGAGAATTAGTGAGTCATTGACTTCCATGGAAGGCCACGTCTGGCCCCCGGGCTCTTGGGTGTTACATCTTGTCCCGTAATGGTATCGTTATTTTTGCTCACTGTTTTTGTTTTTATTGGATCGGGCTGAGCTGAGTCTTTTTATGACAACGTCGCCACCTAGTGTCTAGTCTGTTTACTGTACAGGTTATGGCTGACTTTATATAGTTACATAGTAGATAAGGTTGGATGAAGACATCAGTCCATCAAGTCCAACCTATAACCCTACAATCCCTACAGTGCAATATGCATCCTGAATGGTGTCCCTACTACTATGGGGCTCGAGGGGTGAGGGGGCCCGGCATTGATCATCTTCTGCTTCCCAACACAGATTCCCTGCATTTTCATGCCGCCGCCACTAGAGGGAGAACTTTTGCAGCTTCTATTGGATTGAGCAGTAGCTGTATTCATTCCTATAGACAGAGCTCCCCCCACTGGTGGCCGTAAGTAGCAGGTTGTATCGCTTTATAGGGGTCGATTTATCAATATATTTCATGGGGCCGATTCGGACAAGGCTATGACCATACAATATTGACTTTTCCCCTGCCATTTCTCTTATAAGCAGGCAGAGAGTGGGTGGGGCTTTGCACCCAAACAAATGTAGGGTGCAACTAATGGGTGCAATCTATACCTATTCTTTACACTGTAGCTCTGGCTGTTCAGATTGGCTTCCATGTATAAGCGCCAGCCCTGCGCAGGCTCAGCACCAAATCCTATGCACAATGGAGCCCAGTGCACGTGTCCTATAGTGGTCACAAAGTATCAAAACTGTCTAATAAGTAATATTCCATTCCATTCCATGATACAAACGTGATTCCTTACCGTTAATGGGGAAAGTGCTGATGTTCCCATGACTCCCAGATAAAATGGCTGAAACAAATCACACGATATTAGATGATAAAAAGAATACGAATGGTTCCACAACTTTGTAACATCACTTTATGTCAATCCCAATTGTAGCAGACCCTCAGCTCTACGAAGCTCTAGGAAGGGTCTCAGACTATAGGTGTAAATAACACAGTTCTGATTTGGTGACACAAAGCAAAAATTTGGAGTATCCCGAGGAGCGGAAACATAAAGTGTAACAAAAAGTTGCAGAAGTTTCCAGTTACAAGGGTTAAAGCCCTCTAAAGTTCTACATGGGGTGACTCACGATTTCCTCCGGTGACAGCAGCGGCAGCTCGGGGGGTGACAGCGAGGACAGCTCCGGAAACATTAGCGGATCCTACAAACAGAACCAGAGGAGGCAAAAGTGACCAAATAGTCTGAGAATGGAGAGAACAAAACCAGAGCAGACCGGACCGGGGCGATCTAGGCCCTGGCAATGGACTGACCAAGGCGCCGCACTCCTGCAGGACACATCTGCTTTAGTCACTGATGTCTCTGCACACAAGGCTCATATGTCATTACAATGGTGAATAAGGATTGAAAAACAAGGACATTTGTTTTCCAAAAACATCAGCACACATGTCCATAGGGCTTTGAAGCTCCAAAGGGCCCAGATCCAACCCAATAATGGCCATCAGGAGACACCTACATTCAAAGACGATTATTGTCTATTTCCTAGTTTCCTAGAGGTTATTGGGGGTGGAAAAAAAAAAATTTCTGAGGGAATCAAGGAGCCTCAGTCTGACATTGGCCGGTTCACTATAGCCCGTGTTCCTAGTGTCATCTACAGATGGTATGATCCATTGCTGGACCACATTAGTTGTGTTGTTGACTGAGCCCTTGGGAAAATCCTGAGCACTTAATGTAGGCCAGTCCAAAATACATAGGGAGCACATTACATAGGGAGCACAATACATAGGGAGCACAATACATAGGGAGCACGTTATATAGGGAGCACAATACATAGGGAGCACGTTACATAGGGAGCACAATACATAGGGAGCACAATACATAGGGAGCACGTTATATAGGGAGCACAATACATAGGGAGCACGTTACATAGGGAGCACAATACATAGGGAGCACGTTACATAGGGAGCACAATACATAGGGAGCACGTTACATAGGGAGCACAATACATAGGGAGCACAATACATAGGGAGCACAATACATAGGGAGCGCATTACATAGGGAGTATGTTACATAGGGAGCACAATACATAGGGAGCATGTTACATAGGGAGCACAATACATAGGGAGCACGTTACATAGGGAGCACAATACATAGGGAGCACAATACATAGGGAGCACATTACATAGGGAGCGCAATACATAGGGAGCACGTTATATAGGGAGCACAATACATAGGGAGCATGTTACATAGGGAGCACATTACATAGGGAGCACATTACATAGGGAGCACATTACATATGGAGCACAATACATAGGGAGCATGTTACATAGGGAGCACAATACATAGGGAGCACATTACATAGGGAGCACATTACATATGGAGCACAATACATAGGGAGCATGTTACATAGGGAGCACGTTATATAGGGAGCACGTTACATAGGGAGCACGTTATATAGGGAGCACATTACATAGGGAGCACATTACATAGGGAGCACATTACATAGGGAGCACAATACATAGGGAGCACATTACATAGGGAGCACATTACATAGGGAGCACATTACATAGGGAGCACGTTACATATGGAGCACAATACATAGGGAGCATGTTACATAGGGAGCACGTTACATATGGAGCACGTTACATAGGGAGCACGTTACATAGGGAGCACATTACATAGGGAGCACGTTACATAGGGAGCACGTTACATAGGGAGCACGTTACATAGGGAGCACGTTACATATGGAGCACGTTACATAGGGAGCACGTTACATAGGGAGCACATTACATAGGGAGCACATTACATAGGGAGCACATTACATAGGGAGCACATTACATAGGGGGCACATTACATAGGGAGCACATTACATAGGGGGCACATTACATAGGGAGCACAATACATAGGGAGCATGTTACATAGGGAGCATGTTACATAGGGAGCACAATACATAGGGAGCACATTACATAGGGAGCACATTACATATGGAGCACAATATATAGGGAGCATGTTACATAGGGATCACGTTACATAGGGAGCACGTTACATAGGGAGCACGTTACATAGGGAGCACGTTATATAGGGAGCACGTTACATAGGGAGCACGTTATATAGGGAGCGCAATACATAGGGAGCACGTTATATAGGGAGCACATTACATAGGGAGCACATTACATAGGGAGCACATTACATAGGGAGCACATTACATAGGGAGCACATTATATAGGGAGCACATTACATAGGGAGCACATTACATAGGGAGCACATTACATAGGGAGCACAATACATAGGGAGCACATTACATAGGGAGCACATTACATAGGGAGCACATTACATAGGGAGCACATTATATAGGGAGCACATTACATAGGGAGCATATTACATAGGGAGCACAATACATAGGGAGCACATTACATAGGGGGCACATTACATAGGGAGCACATTACATAGGGGGCACATTATATAGGGAGCACATTACATAGGGAGCACAATACATAGGGAGCACGTTATATAGGGAGCACATTACATAGGGAGCACAATACATAAAGAGCACTGGTTGTCTGGAGATTCCCACCAAAGTTATTCTGTAGAGGGCAACAGGATTTGGGTAAAGATTGTAAGCAGTAACGAGCACAGAAGTTTATGGAAGATCTTTGATGTCCACGAGATTCCCTGAAGGAAATCTCCAAGTAATGTCAATGGGGGACCTTATCCCAGGAGAAGCAGGGAAAGAAAATAGTTCTGTATGGAGGAAGCATAGCACCGGGCAGGCATGTCTGTAGTAGAGACCCATATGGGCACTATATCCAGATAGACCTGCTCCAAGATTAAAGGGATTCTCCCGTTAAAATACATTTTTTCTACTGCAGTATAAGTAACACAGACGGCGACTTTTTCTTACCACATATCAGAAGTTCTTCGGGGTGCGTGACCAAGTCTCTGGATATAAGGAGAGCGATATACAACGAGATAGAGGAGTCTGTATCGCACCGAATCTTCTGAATATGTTTCTTTATTTCATATCCATAAAAGTATAATATCCAAACCACGTGAAAAAGTAGGAAAAAACATACAAAAAAGTGCAATCAAAAATATCACTGACGCACAATAACCCCGAAACGCTGATCAGTGATATTTTTGATTGCACTTTTTTGTATGTTTTTTCCTACTTTTTCACGTGGTTTGGATATTATACTTTTATGGATATGAAATAAAGAAGCATATTTAGAAGATTCGGTGCGATACAGACTCCTCTATCTCATTGTATATCGCTCTCCTCATATCCGGAGACTTGGTCACGCACCCCGAAGAACTTCTGATATGTGGTAAGAAAAAGCCACCATCTGTGTTACTTATACTGCAGTAGAAAAAATGTGTTTTCATGGGAGAATCCCTTTATGTCTGAGAGTATTAGTAATGGAGCAGAACCTGAGCCCACCGGAGGACACTGCGCCCACTGGGTACACCAGACGACATGTTCTCACAGACTCCCGATAATTATATGGAGGTTTTTACATTTCTTAATTTAGACAGATTAAAATGACTGACACCGACAACCACAATACAAGTGCTGACTGGTGAGTACGGAGAAACGAGACATAGCAAACGCTGGCTGCCAAGACGCCATTGGTGTGAGTCAGCCTGGCATCTGTATCTACCTGTACCATATACAGAACGCTGATTGTATCTATCTATCTATCTATCTATCTATCTATCTATCTATCTATCTCCTATCTATCTATCTATCTATCTATCTATCTATCATCTATCTATCTATCTATCTATCTATCTATCTATCTATCTCCTATCTATCTATCTATCTATCTATCTATCTATCTATCTATCATCTATCTATCTATCTATCTCCTATCTATCTCCTATCTATCTATCTATCTATCTATCTATCTATCTATCTATCTCCCTCCTATCTATCTATCTATCTATCTATCTATCTATCTATCTATATATCTATCTATCTCCTATCTATCTATCTATCTATCTATCTATCTCCCTCCTATCTATCTATCTATCTATCTATCTATCTATCTATCTATCTCCTATCTATCTATCTATCTATCTATCTATCTATCTATCTATCTCCCTTCTATCTATCTATCTATCTATCTATCTATCTCCTATCTATCTATCTATCTATCTATCTATCTATCTCCCTTCTATCTATCTATCTATCTATCTATCTATCTATCTATCTCCTATCTATCTATCTATCTATCTATCTATCTATCTCCTATCTATCTATCTATCTATCTATCTATCTCCTATCTATCTATCTATCTATCTATCTATCTATCTATCTCCTATCTATCTATCTATCTATCTCCCTTCTATCTATCTATCTATCTATCTATCTATCTATCTATCTATCTCCTATCTATCTATCTATCTATCTATCTATCTATCTATCTATCTATGTTACATTTATATAAAGGTAAATCAGCTCCTATTTACAATAACCACTTCATGGACAGGATTACATTTCACCACTAGTAGCGCTGTTGCGTTTGCGTATATAGAATAGATCTGCTGCTGCCAGTGGTAAGACATGGTACTGCAATATATTATAATGTTTGTAGGTGCAAGTAGAATTATTATCATGTATTTATATTTAGTGTCCAGATTATGTGAAGTATCAATTGATTTAGTGACTACTTACCATTGTGTGGAACTGGTTGACCTGAAATGTTTCCAGGCTGAGAAGTGACGGCTGAGAGGGATCCTGTGCTGTTCAGTGCTGTAATATTCAGCATAGCAAATTATCAACTGAATTATGTCTAATCTATGACCATGGAATAACTAAAACAGAGTCTGGAGATGACTTACCAGGCTTTGGGGTTGTAGAAGACACTGGACTGGAAGCGTTGGAGATATTACCTATAACAATGCAAAAATATTAACTTGTATAACAGAAAAAAGATCAAACTGGGCCAACAATAAGGATATCAGGCAAAGCAAACCAGAACTGAAACATCTATCATCTATCTATCTATCTATCTGTCTGTCTATCTATCTATCTCCTATCTATCTATCTATCTATCTATCTATCTATCTATCTATCTATCTATCTCCTATCTATCTCCTATCTATCTCCTATCTATCTATCTCCTATCTATCTATCTATCTCCTATCTATCTATCTATCTATCTATCTCCTATCTATCTATCTATCTATCTATCTATCTATCTATCTATCTATCTATCTCCTATCTATCTATCTCCTATCTATCTATCTATCTATCTATCTATCTATCTATCTATCTCCTATCTATCTATCTATCTATCTATCTATCTATCTATCTCCTATCTATCTATCTATCTATCTATCTATCTATCTTCTATCTATCTATCTATCTATCTATCTATCTATCTATCTATCTATCTCCTATCTATCTATCTATCTATCTATCTATCTATCTATCTCCTATCTATCTATCTATCTATCTATCTATCTATCTATCTCCTATCTATCTATCTATCTATCTATCTATCTATCTATCAATCTATCTATCTATCTCCTATCTATCTATCTATCTATCTATCTATCTATCAATCTATCTATCTATCTCCTATCTATCTATCTATCTATCTATCTATCTATCTATCTCCTATCTATCTATCTATCTATCTATCTATCTATCTATCTCCTATCTATCTAGCTATCTATCAATCTATCTATCTATCTCCTATCTATCTATCTATCTATCTATCATCTATCTATCTATCTATCTATCTATCTATCTATCTATCATCTATCTATCTATCTATCTATCTATCTATCTATCTATCTCCTATCTATCCATCTATCTATCTATCTATCATCTATCTATCTATCTATCTATCTATCTATCTATCTCCTATCTATCTATCTATCTATCTATCTATCTTATGTATGATATCTAAGTTTAGGGGAAGTTAGAAGATACAAGTCTTGATTTGTAGACACTGATCCTGCCTTAAAGCCACAGAATTCCTTTAGCCCAGACACAGGTTCTCTCTTGTTCTACAATCCTTGCGCCTAATTTTGTATTTAATGGCTGGCAGATTTTTCTACTGATGTCACTGACTTCATATCCATATACAGTCCTATGAAAAAGTTTGGGCACCCCTATTAATCTTAATCATTTTTAGTTCTAAATATTTTGGTGTTTGCAGCAGCCATTTCAGTTTGATATATCTAATAACTGATGGACACAGTAATATTTCAGGATTGAAATGAGGTTTATTGTACAAACAGAAAATGTGCAATATGCATTAAACCAAAATTTGACCGGTGCAAAAATATGGGCACCTCAACAGAAAAGTGACATTAATATTTAGTAGATCCTCCTTTTGCAGAGATAACAGCCTCTAGTCGCTTCCTGTAGCTTTTAATCAGTTCCTGGATCCTGGATGAAGGTATTTTGGACCATTTCTTTCTACAAAACAATTCAAGTTCAGTTAAGTTTGATGGTCACCAAACATGGACAGCCCGCTCTCAAATGATCTGAAAACAAAGATTGTTCAACATAGTTGTTCAGGGGAAGGATACAAAACGTTGTCTCAGAGATTTAACCTGTCAGTTTCCACTGTGAGGAACATAGTAAGGAAATGGAAGAGCACAGGGACAGTTCTTGTTAAGCCCAGAAGTGGCAGGCCAAGAAAAATATCAGAAAGGCAGAGAAGAAGAATGGTGAGAACAGTCAAGGACAATCCACAGACCACCTCCAAAGAGCTGCAGCATCATCTTGCTGCAGATGGTGTCACTGTGCATCGGTCAACAATACAGCGCACTTTGCACAAATAGAAGCTGTATGGGAGAGTGATGAGAAAGAAGCCGTTTCTGCACGTACGCCACAAATAGAGTTGCCTGAGGTATGAAAAAGCACATTTGGAGAAGCCAACTTCATTTTGGAAACAAAGATTGAGTTGTTTGGTTATAAAAAAAGGCGTTATGCATGGCGTCCAAAAAGAAACAGCATTCCAAGAAAAACACATGCTACCCACTGTAAAATTTGGTGGAGGTTCCATCATGCTTTGGGGCTGTGTGGCCAATGCCGGCACCGGGAATCTTGTTAAAGTTGAGGGTCGCATGGATTCCACTCAGTATCAGCAGATTCTTGAGAATAATGTTCAAGAATCAGTGACGAAGTTGAAGTTACGCCGGGGATGGATATTTCAGCAAGACAATGATCCAAAACACCGCTCCAAATCCTCAGGCATTCATGCAGAGGAACAATTACAATGTTCTGGAATGGCCATCCCAGTCCCCAGACCTGAATATCATTGAACATCTGTGGGATGATTGGAAGCGGGCTGTCCATGCTCGGCCACCATCTAACTTAACTGAACTTGAATTGTTTGTCCAAAATACCTTTATCCAGGATCCAGGAACTGATTAAAAGCTACAGGAAGCGACTAGAGGCTGTTATCTTTGCAAAAGGAGGATCTACTAAATATTAATGTCACTTTTCTGTTGAGGTGCCCATACTTTTGCACCGGTCAAATTTTGGTTTAATGCATATTGCACATTTTCTGTTTGTACAATAAACCTCATTTCAATCCTGAAATATTACTGTGTCCATCAGTTATTAGATATATCAAACTGAAATGGCTGTTATAAACACCAAAATATTTAGAACTAAAAATGATTAAGATTAATAGGGGTGCCCAAACTTTTTCATAGGACTGTAATACACTTCAAAAACATGCGAAGGATCCAACATGGAACACGGAGAGCGGAGGGTCTAAAATGACCTATGGCCTATGGAGTATGGAGGATCTAACGTGGCCCATAGAGTGTGGACAATCCAATATGGGCCACCAGATACTGATTATACTGTGTGTGTGTGTGTGTGTGTGTGTGTGGGGGGGGGGGGGGGGGGGGGGGTGGGGTGGGGGTGGGGGTTGGGCATTTAGATATTTTTGGCCATAAATATAAAAAATGTGAAATATTATTGGACGTTCTCACCTGCAGGGATCACCAATGGCTGCTTTGTTGTGGTAATTGGTGCTAGAACTGAATAGAAAGAAAGAACATGAAACAAGGTTCTACTCCAATAAGCTGCAAATTTAGGCGGAGGCCCCACGTTGCAGAAACTCTGCGTTTTTTGTTGCAGATTTTTCTACAGTTTTTTTTGAGCCAAAGTCAATCCTAGAAAGGTAAAGAAGGAGAAACCAATATGGATTCCTTCACAAATTTGTGTCCTTGTTCCTCAGGGGCCATGTTAAATTTCTCTGCATCATTCCAATTTTCGTACAGGTGCTGCCAAAGCGAGAATTTAGGCTTCTTATTTGTAATACAGCCCATAATAACCTATCTTAAAGGAGTTGTATCATCAGAGACCTCCCCTTTTAGGAGAACGTGCCATGATAAATAGCTGATTTCTCCAGGGGCAAGAGGTTTGGTGAAGGAGAAGTCAACAGAAGTCAACCTATTGTATCATATGGTGGAGCGTTACACAGCGGCTCTCCATTTTGGCACCCTAGATGGGGGCTCTGTAACAGGACCCCCTTTTGCATAACTTCAGTTCAGAAACCTGTACAACACCTGGAAACTCAAACTTTTTGAGTTGCAATTGTTGATTGAGGGGATCTGTTGGGTTTGGGATCCCCATATATTACAGGATTCTCAGCTAATAGAAGGAGGTTGGGGGTCCCCATTTAGTATCCTGGTCTATTGCCCGGAGTAAAGAGTAGCTACAAGGTTACTCACCATATAAACCATTTAAGGTTGTGTTTGTAATTGGAACCATTGGAGGTTTTGGGCTGTCAACTGGTGCAGAGTCTGGAAATATACCATAGTAATAATAACCATACTATTCTATAGATACACTATAACATATAAATATTTGTTATCCCGCACTACCTGTCCAAAATTATCAATGAGAAACTGCTTGAATGGATCATATCACCCAAAAATGTCAAACTGTCACTGGTATCTTCAGAGTCCTCCAGTGTTGGACTGGCCCACCGAAGAACCAGAAGATGCTCATGTAGACCCAAGATCTTACACAATAATGGTGCAGCAGAAGATACCCAAATTTAATGAGTATTATGGTCTATTTCCCAGTCATTGTTGGAGTCCATAGTGACACTGGAGTGACACTATAGTCCACCACCGTTCCAGATCCAGAGACATTCTAGCAGAAAGTATCAGTGAAGGTCTGTGAACCCCACCAATAACTAGAATGAGGAGGTTGGAATATTACATTCCCATTCATTTCAGTGGAAGCTCCATTAAATGATCTTGGATCTAAGGACATGGTGTGAAACCACTCTATAGGATCCCTCATTCTGATATGTCACAACTTATGGTCACCACCATTACGGGTGGTCACCACCACCATGCCCTTAATAGTTAAAATAGCCATTGTCCTATGCATTATCTCCACAATTAGTTGGAGATAGATGTGAAGGAAATTTGGAGATGGACCATGGAAATCCAAACAAACCAGATCGAACCAAATTGAACATTCATGAACACGAATCGAACCTTGAAAGGTTCGTTGATCTCTACAGATAGCCCTAAAACTCAAGAGCAAAACTTTCTCATGAAACCTCAAAAGTTGATATGGCATTCTTGAGTAATGCTCTTCATATGGTCCCCATTACGATACACCAATAGTCACCCAACCATAAATGTACTCACGACTGAGCTGAAGATGGAATCCAGCCACCAGCAAAAGTGCCAAAGCTGCTTTGAGGTCCACCATTGTCAACCTTCAGAGGATCTTCTAGGTAAAATACGTTCTTCAGGTATCTCAAGACTGAGTATCTTCCTCCATTGTGAGCTCCCACTTATATATAAGTCATGCATTATCTAGACCAATCCCTACACTTAGCACCTTCCCTTGGGTCTCCACCCTTATAGGCCTTAATAATATTCCTCACAGTCTTGGAGCACTTACTAGAGTTGACAGGAAGTTCCACACCTAAAAATTACAGTCCTTATACCGGGTTTTATGGTTAAGATGTTAATCACTAATAACGAGAAGATCTGGGTGTCAGAGCTGACTGAGCGCGCTCAATCTAATACACGTGAGTCTCCAGCTCCCCTAATAATCCGCCACCGTTTCTTTCTCTTTTATAGAGGAGATCTATCATAAGGAGAGATGACTTCTTCAGAGCTGAACAACTGGAAGAGCGAGGCAATCTTGAGAATGGAGAGTGTGAGCCATGAGATAATGAGAAGGGGATTAAGAGGGATTTCCATAAATCTCATGAAAATTAGGCGATTTTTCACCTTCATAGTAATTCATTCAGGCCTTGACCAATTGTTTTTGATAATATAACTCCATATCAGGAACTCGTGGACCCTTCCATTAACTTCTTTATTTCCTCAAGAATTGGTATTTTGGCCGTTAATGCAGAACATATTACAGTTTAGCAAAGTTTGGAGAGGACCTGATTCCCAAAGCAAAAAATTCATGGAAGTTCATATTTGGCAATTGAGTTTAGCCCATTTGACACTATACTAAGGAACATTCTGGACAAAACTGTGTCCTAACTGGACAGAGCATGATACATGAATTCCAAAAATATCAAAAAGAGAAAACCCGGTCCTGCTTCACCTCTTCATTTTGTAATAATTTTATCCACAGTGTAGATGAACACGACATCAGAAGGAGAAGGGTAATACGTAGTAACGTAGTCGGTTGGATAATGAAAAGTCCATCACAACTAACCTAGGTGAACTAACCCATAAGGTGAGCTCCACTCACCCATACTAGGGGGGGAATTCAGAATGAATCCCCGGTATCAACCTCCAATCCCAAAGTTCTAGTTCCCACAAGCTGGATGCTTTTACTTTCAAGAACGTCATCCCGGACTCCCTTGAGCTTGTATAAGTTATTGCGACATCACCAGGTATTGTGGCAGGGACTTCCATAGTCTCGTAGTTCTGACAGTAAAAAAATCTCTGCGCCTCGGTATAAAGAGACCGTCGGAAAAGTTCCTGTACCGTCCATTCATATATATGTACATTATTATTAGATCTCCCCATAGCGTCCTGTTTCCAAGCTGAACCATCCCCAGTTGGACAATCTGCCTTTGTACGCTGCTCCATCCATCCCCAACCAAGCTCAACCTTGGTGGTCCTCCTCTTCATCCGCTCTTTCCATTCAGCTAGCTTTACTACAGACTGGTGTAATTGGTACTAGAGTCATTGGGGCAATATTAATGCAAAGGGTTCATTGGGGGATTATTAGATAGGCCATAAATAATTGATTGGGGGGGGCATGCTCTGTACAGTATGGGGATGGATGCATCCTTGAATGGCAAATCTGTACAGCCCCCCCCCCCCAACAATCAGATATTGGTCTATGCTAAGTTGATATACACCACCTCTACTGCCTCCCTCGGATCAAGTCTAGAACTGAAAATTTGACCACATTAGTCTGACATGGCCAATCTCTCATAAACCCATGCTGGTACTGTGTACTAAGTTCTTTTGCTCATCCTCCTCCACCATTACACCCAGACTACTTTAGAGAGAGACACATTGTCAGCTTTTAGTTTCTTATCCTTTATACAGCTGAAAAATAATTTGGGATTATTTTTACTTTCCTTGACAATTACTCTGTCTAGATCTTTGCTGCCTTTATTTTCACAATTTTTTTTATGGCACCCCAATACCTTCTTATTATATTTTAAACACTTTCGACCAAATCTGACAACCCTTAGCTATTTAGTTCGATTCATAGGTAGGTGTGCTCTCATGTACTGTAGAATATTAGTATGATCATTATAGGGTGAGTCTAGGTTGGAAGAACATAAACTAAAAGACTATAATTGTTCATAGTTCATAGACACCGTCATAGTGAAATTGTCGCTCTTTACGATGATCACACTCAACAGGTTACACAATATATAGTTGTGTCGTGTGTAGTAGGGCAGAAATATTCACTTTGCACAAGTAATTAGTCGCAAGAACACAACTGGTTAGTTATGAATTCTACCAAAATTTTGGGTTTGGCCAAACCCCAAATCTATGGGATTAGCTATCTATAGATCGTTGTTATTATTATGTGGGGTCTCTTCAGACCTCTCACAACTCATACTCAACTTTGCTCATTCTCAGGCGTTCCCGCCATCTTCTAGCCTTCTCTTTGGCTTCATTGACCTTGGGTCACCACTGAGACCTGTGATTGGGCCAACACTGGTGATACTGTAGATTGTCCTAGGATCAATGTTACCTATTTATCTAACTATCTACTGCCAATCTGTCATTGAACATGTTTGTGTTTGGAAAAATTTTGGAATAAAACTGTTTAACCTTGACCACTGTATTATGAGACGTTGTAAGACCCCCCCCCACTTCTTTAAGGGAAGTAAAGAGTTAATCGACCTTCGATGATTTCACGTGAGGATTCCAAAGCCGTCTCATAAAGGAAACCATAGAAAATGACATATAATTCCTGGAAACCATTAAGTGTTTATGGTCTGGTAAAGATTCCCTCCCATGTTTATAGACAATTGTCTCAGTCATCTTCATAGGGCTGTGAATCAGAATTTCCTCCATATTAGGGTCATGTAAAATGTAGATAATGTATTTAGTACCGAATAAAATTCAATGGAAAGTAACCCCTCCCCGCCAGGGACCTTTTTACAATTTTCGTTTTTCGCTCCTCGTCTCCCAAACACAAACATCAAAATGTCTGACAGCTACATGAGCTGAGTGGAAGCGGAAAAAAATAGCTTGATGGATCTTTAGTACTATTAGCCATAGGGCTATAATATGCGTAAGGGCAGTGGTTAAATTGGGCCGGAACGTGCTTGAACTCAGATCTGGCATCATTATTAAATGCCGGTCAGCGTTCTGGTATAAAGTAGCAAATATAGCAATATAGTTAACGCCTTTTGACACAATGCAAAATATTGGTATAGAAAGACAGGCTAGATCAATTGGATATGACTAGAGATGAGCGAGTAGTATTCGATGGAGTAGGTATTCGATCAAATACTATGGCATTCGAAATACTCGTACTCGATCGAGTACCACTCGCTATTCAAATGGAAGGATTCGATGCAGAACCAGCGTTGATTGGCCGGATGCTATACAGTCGGCCAATCAACGCTGGTTCTTCTCCTACCTTTAGAAGTCTTCTCCATGCAGCTTCCCCGTGGCGTCTTCCAGCTCTGAATTCACTCTGCCAGGCATCAGGCCTGGGCAGAGCCGAATGCGCATGCCCGTGCTACAAGAAAATGGCCGCTTTGACTGTAAGCGGCCATTTTCTTGTAGTGCGGGCATGCGCAGTCGGCTCTGCCCAGGCCCGATGCCTAGCAGAGTGAATTCAGGTGAGCGCCCTCTATTGGTGTGAATGCCTGAGGCATTGACTAGACAGTACTAGACATATTAGAGACAGACTAGACAGTACTAGGCGTATTAGAGACAGACTAGACAGTACTAGACATATTAGAGACAGACTAGACATAGTTACATAGTAGATGAGGTTGGATAAAGACATCAGTCCATCAAGTCCAACCTATAACCCTACAATCCCTACAGTGTTGATCTAGGGGAAGGCAAAACCTCCCATGAGGCTTATGCCAATTGCCCCATTTCAGGGGAAAAAATTCCTTCCCGACTCCAATCTGGCAGTCAATATAAAAACCCTGGATCAATGTGTCCTTAAAATCTAGAGTCCATACCCTGTTATATTTTTCTCTTCAAGAAAGGCATCCAGGCCCTCTTTGAACTCGTATTAATGAATCCGCCATCACCACTTCCTGGGGCAGAGAGTTCCAGAGCCTCGATGTTCTTACTGTGAAGAATCCCTTTCTATGTTTCTGGTGATACCTTCTCTCCTCCAGACGTAGAGGATGTCCTCTTGTCACTGTCACTGGTCTAGGTGTAGAGGACGTCCCCTTGTCACTGGTCTAGGTGTAGAGGATGTCCTCTTGTCACTGTCACTGGTCTAGGTGTAGAGGACGTCCCCTTGTCACTGTCACTGGTCTAGGTGTAGAGGACGTCTCCTTGTCACTGTCACTGGTCTAGGTGTAGAGGACGTCCCCTTGTCACTGTCACCGGTCTAGGTGTAGATTATGTCCCCTTGTCACTGTCACTGGTCTAGGTGTAGAGGACGTCCCCTTGTCACTGTCACCGGTCTAGGTGTAGAGGACGTCCCCTTGTCACTGGTCTAGGTGTAGAGGACGTCCTCTTGTCACTGTCACTGGTCTAGGTGTAGAGGATGTCCCCTTGTCACTGTCACTGGTCTAGGTGTAGAGGACGTCCCCTTGTCACTGGTCTAGGTGTAGAGGACGTCCTCTTGTCACTGTCACTGGTCTAGGTGTAGAGGACGTCCTCTTGTCACTGTCACCGATCTAGGTGTAGAGGACGTCCCCTTGTCACTGTCACTGGTCTAGGTGTAGAGGACGTCCCCTTGTCACTGTCACCGGTCTAGGTGTAGAGGACGTCCCCTTGTCACTGGTCTAGGTGTAGAGGACGTCCTCTTGTCACTGTCACTGGTCTAGGTGTAGAGGATGTCCCCTTGTTACTGTCACTGGTCTAGGTGTAGAGGACGTCCCCTTGTCACTGGTCTAGGTGTAGAGGACGTCCTCTTGTCACTGGTCTAGGTGTAGAGGACGTCCCCTTGTCACTGTCACTGGTCTAGGTGTAGAGGACGTCCTCTTGTCACTGTCACTGGTCTAGGTGTAGAGGACATCCCTTGTCACTGTCACTGGTCTAGGTGTAGAGGACATCCCTTGTCACTGTCACTGGTCTAGGTGTACAGGATGTCCCCTTGTCACTGTCACCGGTCTAGGTGTAGAGGACGTCCTCTTGTCACTGTCACCGGTCTAGGTGTAGAGGACGTCCTCTTGTCACTGTCACCGGTCTAGGTGTAGAGGACGTCCTCTTGTCACTGTCACCGGTCTAGGTGTAGAGGACGTCCTCTTGTCACTGTCACCGGTCTAGGTGTAGAGGACGTCCTCTTGTCACTGTCACTGGTCTAGGTGTAGAGGACGTCCTCTTGTCACTATCACTGGTCTAGGTGTAGAGGACGTCCCTTTGTCACTATCACTGGTCTAGGTGTAGAGGACGTCTCCTTATCACTGGTCTATGTGTAGAGGATGTCCTCTTGTCACTGTCACCGATCTAGGATGTCCCCTTGTCACTGGCCTAGGAGTAAAAAGATCCTTAGAAAGCTCTTTGTATTGTCTCTTCATGTATTTGTACATTGTTATTAGATCTCCCCATAGACGTCTTTTCTCTAAACTGAATAACCCCAAGTTTGTTAACCTCTCGTTGTCCTCCAGTCCACCCATTCCCCTAATCATTTTGGTTTCCGCCTTTGCACTTTTTCAAGTTCACTTCTGTCTTTCTTGTATATCGGGGCCCAAAATTGCGCACAATATTCTAAGTGTGGCCGTACCAGTGATTTGTATAGAGGCATAACTATGTCCTTGTCATGAGAATCTAGACCTCTTTTGATGCATCCCATAATCTTATTTGCCTTGGCAGCAGCTGCCTGACACTGGTCACTAAAGGTAAGCTTGTGTCCACCAAAATCCCTAAGTCTCTCTCATTGGCAGTCTTATCCAGTACTTTACTATTTAGTACATAGTCAGACATTGTATTACGTCGACCAAAGTGCATTACCTTACATTTATCTACATTAAACTTCATTTGCCAAGTCTCTCCTCCCCCCATGCTTCCAGTTTCCTTAGATCCCCCTGTAATATTCTACTATCCTCCTCATTATTAATTAATTACCCTACAAAGTCTGCAAATATGGACCCCCTGCTGTGTAATATGAACACCCTGCTGTGTAATATGAACACCCTGCTGTGTAATATGGACCCCTGCTTTGTAATATGGACCCCCTGCTCTGTAATATGGACTCCCTGCTCTGTAATATGGACTCCCTGCTCTGTAATATGGACACCCTGCTTTGTAAACCCTCTACCAGGTCATTAATAAAGATATTAAACAAGAGAGGACCTAATACTGACCCTTGCGGCCCCCACTGGTGACTGTGGCCCAGTCTGAATATTTACCATTAACAAGTCCCCTCTGTTTCCTATCAGTGAGCCAGTTGCTAACCCAAATGCAGATGTTTTCCCCCAGTCCCAACACTCTCATTTTGCATACCAACCGTTTATGTGGAACAGTATCAAAGGCCTTTGAAAAGTCCAGATACACCACGTCTACTGCATTACCCATGTCCAGATACACCACGTCTACTGCATTACCCATGTCCAGGTACACCACGTCCACTGCATTACCCATGTCCGGGCGCACCACATCCACTGCATTACCCATGTCCGGATGCACCACGTCTACTACATTACCCATGTACGGATGCACCACGTCCACTGCATTACCCATGTCCAGGTACACCACGTCTACTGCATTATCCATGTCCAGATACAC
The DNA here is from genome assembly GCF_031893055.1 of Leptodactylus fuscus. Taxonomy (NCBI): domain Eukaryota; kingdom Metazoa; phylum Chordata; class Amphibia; order Anura; family Leptodactylidae; genus Leptodactylus; species Leptodactylus fuscus. The sequence continues at coordinate 80,346,213 of NC_134275.1, forward strand.
CATGTCCACTGCATTACCCATGTCCAGGTGCACCACGTCCACTGCATTACCCATGTCCAGGTGCACCACGTCCACTGCATTACCCATGTCCAGATGCACCACGTCCACTGCATTACCCATGTCCAGGTGCACCACGTCCACTGCATTACCCATGTCCAGGTGCACCACGTCCACTGCATTACCCATGTCCAGATGCACCACGTCCACTGCATTACCCATGTCTAGATGCACCACATCCACTGCATTACCCATGTCCAGATGCACCACATCCACTGCATTACCCATGTCCAGATACACCACGTCCACTGCATTACCCATGTCCAGATGCACCACGTCCACTGCATTACCCATGTCCAGATGCACCACATCCACTGCATTACCCATGTCCAGATACACCACGTCCACTGCATTACCCATGTCCAGATACACCACGTCTACTGCATTACCCATGTCCAGGTACACCACGTCTACTGTATCACCCATGTCCAGGTACACCACGTCTACTGCATTACCCATGTCCAGTCTTGCACTGACCTCCTCATAGAAGCTGATCAGATTAGTCTGACAGGACTGATTCCTCATACACCCATGCTGATTTGGTGTTATAAGATTATTTACATTGAGATACTCCAGGACAGCATCTCTTAGAAAGCCCTCAAATATCTTTCCCACCACAGAAGTTAAACTTACTGGCCTATAGTTTCCAGGTTCACTTTTACACCCCTTTTTGAACATTGGCACCACATTTGCTATTTGCCAATCCTGTGGAACTGACCCAGTCATTACTGAAACCTTAAATATTAGACAAGGGTCTATCTATGACCATGCTTAATTCCCTCAGAACTCGGGGGTGTATTCCATCTGGACCGGGCGATTTCTCTATTTTAGTGTTTTGCAGACGGCGCCACACTTCTTCCTGGGTTAAGCAGGTGAAATTTAATTGAGAGTTAACATTACCCCTAATCATGTCGCTGCCAATGGATTTTCTTGTGTAAACATTGTAGAGAAGAAGACATTTAATACTTGCGCTTTTTCCTCATCCTCCTCCACCATTACTCCCAGATCACATTTTCTGTTTTTATTCTCTTATTATTTATGTCATTGAAGAATAATTTTGGATTACTTTTACTTTCCTTGGCAATTTTTCTCTCCACCTCAATCTTCGCCTCCTTTATTTGTCTCCTTTTATAGTGCGACAGATTTTCCAAATCTGCTTCACAATCTGACATACTTTTACACTGTCTAGTCTCACTTTTTGTCGTCTGTTAGGTGACTTTGATTCTGATAAGTTTGTCCATTGTCCAGAATTTTGGCACATTGTCTAGTCCTCAGTTTTGCATATTAATCCCCACCCCCTTTTTAACAAGCCCCACCCACCTGTCAGGTGATGCACAGAAACTGTTAAAAAGTGTCTAAAACACATAGAGAATGAAGATCATGTAGAGGAAAGCAAAAATGGAAAGCAGTGCGCTCCTGATTGGAACCAGAGGATAGTAAGTTCATCCAGTGTGACCCCATGATTCCTCAAAAATTGGGGGACACTTCACTGTTTCTGGTAAGAGCTAAATCTTTGTAGTAATGGCAACGATATCCTGAAATGGGGGTCACATCCAGCTGGATAACCGGCTGTGCCAAGGACTGTGGCCGCTGTAGTGGTATATGGGTGGAGGCTATGCCTCTAGGTAGCAAAAATCAGGGATTGTGCTCCTCCCAACTCACATAACCAGATGTCCAATTGGAAAAAAGAATTGCAAAGAGGAAACGGTTCAACGGTTAAGATTACGAGTTTCAGGGTATCCCATTGTTTAACAAAAACTCATATATCAATACATTTGGTGTTGAGGGAATTGCTGCATTTTGCAAGAAAGTTCATTGTCAGATATTGGTTTTCTAAACCTGGATCTAGAATGGAGAACATACAGTGTAAAAATTCTGCTGTGTAAGAAAGTGAAAAAGGCAAAAAATTCCATCAGGACTTTCCAATCTGGATATGAATTAATCCACCGAATACAAATAGATCAGGTAGATAACGTCTACGCAAAGGTCTACTAAGGAATAAAACTTAACCTTCTAGAGATAAAGGTCTCCACAAATGGAAGGAAAGATAAAGGGCAGAAGAGGAACAGTCCATCAGTCTCTCCAGTTTGCCCAAGACCTCTCGGCAGGTGTAACTTAGATTAGATGTTTATATACAGAGGAAATGATGAGACGTCTTCGATACAAAAATATTTTCTTCTTTTTCTATGGCCAGAACACACAATGCTGAAATCTCTTCTTTTTCATCCAGTCTGTCCTATAATATAAAGCTAATAATCACAGGACAACATGGCGATCTCTGGTTGTGGGTCCTTATAGAAGACGTCGCCATTCACCATTAGACTTTGGCGGGTTTATGGGACAATTCAGGTAACTCTTCTGTAACTGTGAAAATAGGAAAAGATTTAGAGTGAAATTCACCTGCAACAAAAAAGCAGAATTTCCGCAACGTGGGACCTCAGCCTAAATCACAACTGAGCTTAGATGTGAGAATTCAGAAGATTACAAGAGCCGATGGAGGTCGGGATGTCCTGTTATTATGGCGATCACAGTGATCTCCTATACACCACACTATATACATAAGATACAGTCTTGTATACCCCAGATCATTAGTAAATTCACAACTAGGAGTATCAATGGCTTGTAAGTCTCCATACGCCTGCAAAGGTGGCCTTAATGGCACCCTCCTGACACTGGTCTCTAGTCTCTCACTTAGACAAACTAGTTTCCCTACGCTGTGCTGACGAGATCCAACCAGAACGAAACAGCGCTGTCCACCGTTGGGAGTCTTTTCCTTTTGAGAGAGATATACTAGTTTGGCAATAATCCCACATCATGGTATTAGGCTGTCTGAAAAAGCCATGCCTGGTGTCTAAGGGGGCAGTCCTAGAGGCGGCAAGAAGAGGCATTGTCTTCCTAATTACATCATGGAAAACAGATTTGCATATTCTCCAGAATCCCCCAGTGGAGCATCAATGGCTTGTAAGTCTCCATACACCTGCAAAGGTGGCCTTCATGGCACTCTCCTTAAGGAGTTCTCTTAATCTCAGCACAGACACATATACACAATACTCACCAGGGGCTCGGCCGTAGTCACCACTCATTCCTGAAATAAGAAGAGAAGGAATTAGGAAAAATAATCCCATCCTACAATGTCATCCAGTCCATCTCCCTCCATTATTACTGCTTACATGGGAAATAACAGAGGGGGATGGTGATGAGGACACGCTGTATAGACATGATAGCACACGTGTATCAGGAGGCCATATACATTAGATAGATGACGGCACATCCGGAGACTCTTCCTATAGTCTTGAAAAAGGGCCCTCTACCCCACTGTGCCAGTCGGTCATTGTTAGTATTATATCTACCTGTATATTCTGTGTATTGTATGTAACCCCCAAATGTAAAGCACCATGAAATTAATATAATAATGTACAGCACCATGGAATTAATATAATAATGTACAGAGCACCATGGGATTAATATAATAATGTACAGAGCACCATGGGATTAATATAATAATGTACAGAACACTATGGGATTAATATAATATTGTACAGAGCACCATGGAATTAATATAATATTGTACAGAACACTATGGGATTAATATAATAATGTACAGAGCGCCATGGGATTAATATACTAATGTACAGAGCGCCATGGGATTAATATAATAATGTACAGAACACTATGGGATTAATATAATAATGTACAGAGCACCATGGGATTAATATAATAATGTACAGCACCATGGGATTAATATAATAATGTACAGAGCGCCATGGAATTAATAAAATAATGTACAGCACCATGGAATATAATAATGTACAGCACCATGGAATTAATCTAATAATGTACAGAGCACCATGGAATTAATATTATAATGTACAGAGCGCCATGGAATTAAACTAATAGTGTACAGAGAACCATGGAATTAATATAATAATGTACAGAGCACCATGGGATTAATATAATAATGTACACCACCATGAAATTAATATAATAATGTACAGCACCATGGAATTAATCTAATAATGTACAGAGCACCATGGAATTAATATAATAATGTACAGAGCACCATGGGATTAATATAATAATGTACAGAGCACCATGGGATTAATATAATAATGTACGCCACCATGAAATTAATATAATAATGTACAGCACCATGGAATTAATCTAATAATGTACAGAGCACCATGGAATTAATATAATAATGTACAGAGCGCCATGGGATTAATATAATAATGTACATAGCACCATGGGATTAATATAATAATGTCCAGCACCATGGCATTAATATAATAATGTACAGCACCATGGAATATAATAATGTACAGCACCATGGAATTAATCTAATAATGTACAGAGAACCATGGAATTAATATAATAATGTACAGAGCACCATGGGATTAATATAATAATGTACAGAGCACCGTGGAATTAATATAATAATGTACAGAGCACCATGGGATTAATATAATAATGTACAGAGCACCATGGGATTAATATAATAATGTACAGCACCATGGGATTAATATAATAATGTACAGAGCACCAAGGGATTAATATAATAATGTCCAGCACCATGGCATTAATATAATAATGTACAGCACCATGGAATTAATATAATAATGTAGAGCACCATGGAATATAATAATGTACAGCACCATGGAATTAATCTAATAATGTACAGAGCACCATGGAATTAATATAATAATGTACAGAGCGCCATGGAATTAATCTAATAATGTACAGAGAACCATGGAATTAATATAATAATGTACAGAGCACCATGGGATTAATATGATAATGTCCAGCACCATGGGAGTAATATAATAATGTACAGAGCACCATGGGATTAATATAATAATGTCCAGCACCATGGGAGTAATATAATAATGTACAGCACCATGGAATATAATAATGTACAGCACCATGGAATTAATCTAATAATGTACAGAGCGCCATGGGATTAATATAATAATGTACAGCACCATGGGATTAATATAATAATGTACAGAGCGCCATGGGATTAATATAATAATGTACAGCACCATATGATAATTATAATAATGTACAGAGCACCATGGGATTAATATAATAATGTACAGAGCGTCATGGGATTAATATAATAATGTACAGCACCATATGATAATTATAAGAATGTACAGAGCACCATGGGATTAATATAATAATGTACAGAGCGCCATGGAATTAATCTAATAATGTACAGAGAACCATGGAATTAATATAATAATGTACAGAGCACCATGGAATTAATATAATAATGTACAGAATGCCATGGGATTAATATAATAATGTACAGAGCACCATGGGATTAATATAATAATGTCCAGCACCATGCATTAATATAATAATGTACAGCACCATGGAATATAATAATGTACAGCACCATGGAATTAATCTAATAATGTACAGAGAACCATGGAATTAATATAATAATGTACAGCACCATGGAATATAATAATGTACAGCACCATGGGATTAATATAATAATGTACAGAGAACCATGGAATTAATCTAATAATGTACAGAGAACCATGGGATTAATATAATAATGTACAGCACCATGGGATTAATATAATAATGTACAGAGCACCATGGGATTAATCTAATAATGCACAGAGAACCATGGAATTAATCTAATAATGTACAGAGAACCATGGGATTAATATAATAATGTACAGCACCATGGGATTAATATAATAATGTACAGAGCACCATGGGATTAATATAATAATGTACAGAGCGCCATGGGATTAATATAATAATGTACAGCACCATATGATAATTATAATAATGTACAGAGCACCATGGGATTAATATAATAATGTACAGAGCGCCATGGGATTAATATAATAATGTACAGCACCATATGATAATTATAAGAATGTACAGAGCACCATGGGATTAATATAATAATGTACAGAGCACCATGCAATTAATATAATAATGTACAGAGCACCATGGGATTAATATAATAATGTACAGAGCACCATGGAATTAATATAATAATGTACAGAGCATCATGGGATTAATATAATAATGTACAGAGCACCATGGGATTAATATAATAATGTACAGAGCATCATGGGATTAATATAATAATGTACAGAGCATCATGGGATTAATATAATAATGTACAGAGCATCATGGGATTAATATAATAATGTACAGAGCATCATGGGATTAATATAATAATGTACAGAGCAACCTGGGATTAATATAATAATGTACAGAGCACCATGGGATTAATTTAATATTGTACAGAGCACCATGGGATTAATATAATAATGTACAGCACCATGGGATTAATATAATAATATACAGAGCACCAAGGGATTAATATTATAATGTACAGAGCACCATAGGATTAATCTAATAATGTACAGAGCACCATGGGATTAATCTGTGTATGTAGTTACTGGTGAGATCCGTGTATGTAGTTACTGGTGAGATCTGTGTATGTAGTTACTGGTGAGATCTGTGTATGTAGTTACTGGTGAGATCTGTGTATGTAGTTACTGGTGAGATCTGTGTATGTAGTTACTGGTGAGATCCGTGTATGTAGTTACTGGTGAGATCCGTGTATGTAGTTACTGGTGAGATCCGTGTATGTAGTTACTGGTGAGATCCCTGTATGTAGTTACTGGTGAGATCCGTGTATGTAGTTACTGGTGAGATCCGTGTATGAAGTTTCTGGTGAGATCCGTGTATGTAGTTACTGGTGAGATCTGTGTATGTAGTTACTGGTGAGATTCATGTATGTAGTTACTGGTGAGATCTGTGTATGTAGTTACTGGTGAGATCTGTGTATGTAGTTACTGGTGAGATCCCTGTATGTAGTTACTGGTGAGATCTGTGTATGTAGTTACTGGTGAGATCTGTGTATGTAGTTACTGGTGAGATCCGTGTATGTAGTTACTGGTGAGATCCGTGTATGTAGTTACTGGTGAGATCCGTGTATGTAGTTACTGGTGAGATCCGTGTATGTAGTTACTGGTGAGATCTGTGTATGTAGTTACTGGTGAGATCTGTGTATGTAGTTACTGGTGAGATCCCTGTATGTAGTTACTGGTGAGATCTGTGTATGTAGTTACTGGTGAGATCTGTGTATGTAGTTACTGGTGAGATCCCTGTATGTAGTTACTGGTGAGATCCGTGTATGTAGTTACTGGTGAGATCTGTGTATGTAGTTACTGGTGAGATCCCTGTATGTAGTTACTGGTGAGATCTGTGTATGTAGTTACTGGTGAGATCCGTGTATGTAGTTACTGGTGAGATCTGTGTATGTAGTTACTGGTGAGATCTGTGTATGTAGTTACTGGTGAGATCCCTGTATGTAGTTACTGGTGAGATCCGTGTATGTAGTTACTGGTGAGATCTGTGTATGTAGTTACTGGTGAGATCTGTGTATGTAGTTACTGGTGAGATCCGTGTATGTAGTTACTGGTGAGATCTGTGTATGTAGTTACTGGTGAGATCTGTGTATGTAGTTACTGGTGAGATCTGTGTATGTAGTTATTGGTGAGATCTGTGTATGTAGTTACTGGTGAGATCTGTGTATGTAGTTACTGGTGAGATCCGTGTATGTAGTTACTGGTGAGATCCGTGTATGTAGTTACTGGTGAGATCTGTGTATGTAGTTACTGGTGAGATCTGTGTATGTAGTTACTGGTGAGATCTGTGTATGTAGTTACTGGTGAGATCTGTGTATGTAGTTACTGGTGAGATCTGTGTATGTAGTTACTGGTGAGATCCCTGTATGTAGTTACTGGTGAGATTCATGTATGTAGTTACTGGTGAGATCTGTGTATGTAGTTACTGGTGAGATCTGTGTATGTAGTTACTGGTGAGATCTGTGTATGTAGTTACTGGTGAGATCCCTGTATGTAGTTACTGGTGAGATCCGTGTATGTAGTTACTGGTGAGATCTGTGTATGTAGTTACTGGTGAGATCTGTGTATGTAGTTACTGGTGAGATCTGTGTATGTAGTTACTGGTGAGATCCCTGTATGTAGTTACTGGTGAGATCCGTGTATGTAGTTACTGGTGAGATCTGTGTATGTAGTTACTGGTGAGATCCCTGTATGTAGTTACTGGTGAGATCCCTGTATGTAGTTACTGGTGAGATCTGTGTATGTAGTTACTGGTGAGATCTGTGTATGTAGTTACTGGTGAGATCTGTGTATGTAGTTACTGGTGAGATCTGTGTATGTAGTTACTGGTGAGATCCGTGTATGTAGTTACTGGTGAGATCTGTGTATGTAGTTACTGGTGAGATCTGTGTATGTAGTTACTGGTGAGATCTGTGTATGTAGTTATTGGTGAGATCTGTGTATGTAGTTACTGGTGAGATCTGTGTATGTAGTTACTGGTGAGATCCCTGTATGTAGTTACTGGTGAGATTCATGTATGTAGTTACTGGTGAGATCTGTGTATGTAGTTACTGGTGAGATATGTGTATGTAGTTACTGGTGAGATTCATGTATGTAGTTACTGGTGAGATCTGTGTATGTAGTTACTGGTGAGATATGTGTATGTAGTTACTGGTGAGATTCATGTATGTAGTTACTGGTGAGATCTGTGTATGTAGTTACTGGTGAGATTCATGTATGTAGTTACTGGTGAGATCTGTGTATGTAGTTACTGGTGAGATATGTGTATGTAGTTACTGGTGAATTGTGACTCTTCCCAGTTTAGAAGAGAAGGAGCGCTGCATTACTGACACTTACTTCTATATACAAAATATCCAATAATGCCAAGAATAGCGACGACCAGCACACCTATGACCACAGCGATGATGATCCAGATACCGGACCTCTCTGCTTCTAAAAGGTAAAGAACAGGAAGGTGAATATGAGCTGCGGATTATTCTGGAAGCCTCAGGCATCAAAGATCACAATATAGCCACCAACAGTGTAGTAATGACATGTGTATAGTGTGATAATATTATATACAGGTACACAAGCTAGATATACAGTGTAGTAATAACTTGTATATAGTGGAGTAATATTATATACATGTAGATACATAAGGTCGATTTACAGCATATCTTTCATCTTGTAACTTCATCTTAGGATAAATTTAGACTCTCATAGTCATTGGCGATTTTCATTGCTGAATCTGCTACTCAAACCTGGAACAACCTTCTCCGCCATGTGACTTTTCAGTGCAGCTAGCCACGATGGGATGCCAATGCTGTGCATCAATATTCTGTCTAGGCATCCTGCTCCTGATTAGGCCTGAATGAATGGGCCTAGTCGGTAGTGAGTCTTGCGCCGCAGATCCTGCTCCCTCTCAGAAGCAACAGCAAGAAGAAAGTGCTATAACAATACTGAGCAATGCAGCTGCAAATCCAGCACTGCGGTGAGGTCAATCACTTACTAGAGGCTGCAGTATCGCTTTGTAAGTCTCTGTATTTGTCTCACACTGCAAATTATACTATTAATTGATATATAGTTTGTTTACAGTAGAGTACAGTATAGGACAGTATAGTGCCTATGTAACCCATGTATTGAACTGGACATTAATGAGACACTGGAGATCAGGCAATAGACTAGACAGCTAAGTAGTGACCACCAGTCATGACATATTCCATAGTCGTCCTCCTGTTATCCCCCCAGTATGGACACAACTCACCCCACATTATGTTCAGGGGCTCTTTCAGGCTGCTGTGATGCACATAACAGGAGTAGCTGTCGCCCTCTTTGGGGATCACTTCCGCAGTGACCCTAATTTGATAGGTGCCATCAGGATTGGGGAGGGTGTGTGTGGTCTGATATGTGGGAATGTCGTCCTCCCCGTTCTTCATCCACTTCACATCCACTGGTTTGGGGTGAAATCCGTAGACCTGGCAGTGAAGTGTCAGAATCTCATCTTTCTTTTGACCAGAGACCTTCACTTTTGGCTGAACTAAGAGAAAAAGAAAAGAAGAAAATATAAATGGCCTAAGAAAGTGGAAAGTGTGAAAGCCGCCCTACAAGGTACTGCCATTATTCTGATACTGATTTCACTGCTGACAGACTCCCTTCAAAAGGGGTTTTCCCATGGATTATATTTACAGTGTTGGCCAAAAGTATTGGCCCCCCTGCTATTCTGTCAGATAATACTCGTGTTCTTCCAGAAAATGATTGCAATCACAAATTCTTTGGTATTATTTTCTTTATTTAATTTGTCTTCAATGGAAAACCACAAAAAGAATTGTCAAAAAGCCAAATTGGATATAATTCCACAGCAAACATAAAAAAGGGGGTGGACAAAAGTATTGGCACTGTTTGAAAAATCATGTGATGCTTCTATAATTTGTGTAATTAACAGCACCTGTTACTTACCTGAGGCACCTAACAGGTGGTGACAATAACTAAATCATACTTGCAGCCAGTTGAAATGGATTAAAGTTGACTCAACCTGTGTCCTTGTGTGTACCACATTGAGCATGGAGAAAAGAAAGAAGACCAAAGAACTGTCTGAGGACTTGAGAAGCAAAATTGTGAGGAAGCATGAGCAATCTCAAGGCTACAAGTCCATCTCCAAAGCCCTGAATGTTCCTATGTCTACCGTGTGCAGTGTCATCAAGAAGTGTAAAGCCCATGGCCCTGTGGCTAACCTCCCTAGATGTGGACGCAAAAGAAACATTGACGAGAGATTTCACCGCAAGATTGTGCGGATGGCGGATAAAGAACCTCGACTAACATCCAAACAAGTCCAAGCTGCCCTGCAGTCCGAGGGTACAACAGTGTCACCCCGTACTATCCAGTGTCAGCGTCTGAATGAGAAGGGACTGTATGGTAGGAGACCCAGGAAGACCCCACTTCTTACCCACAGACAGAACCCAGGCTGGAGTTTGCCAAAACTTACCTGAGAAAGCCAAAACCGTTCTGGAAGAATGTTCTCTGGTCAGAGGAGACAAAAGTAGGAAAAGGCCTCAACATAGAGTTTACAGGAAAAAAAAAGAGGCCTTCAAAGAAAAGACGACGCCCCCTACAGTCAGACATGGCGGAGGGTCCATGATGTTTTGGGGTTGCTTTGCTGCCTCTGGCACTGGACTGCTTGACCGTGTGCATGGCATTATGAAGTCTGAAGACCCTTCTATACTGTATGAGAGCTGCAGCACAGTCATAGAGTGTAAACCTCGGCCACATCGATAATGGAAAGAAGTCTCTTATGGGTGTCCAGTGATCCTGCATCATGTGCCGTAAAGCCCCTTTCCAACAGAAGCCTGCCCAGAGGAGGTCCAGCGATGCGGGATCATCTTGTGGCCATTTCTGTCAGATGTCACCACAGAGGCCTGTGGTTGTGGCCTAATCACAGGCCTCAGCGGTGACATCTTGGATCCATGACGTCAGCTGCAGACCTCAAGAAGCCAGAGCCAGTGGAGCAATGCGAGGATTCCCAGGAGAGGTAAGGTGAGGTGAGTATAACTGTTTGTTAATTTCCCTCACCTCCCCTGGGCTTCTGATTATTATTCTCTGGGGTTTGAAGATATCACACAGTATAATAATAGCACTGAAACGTAAACGTCACGAATATTCATTATAACTACTTTTGAGAGGTTCACCTAAAGCGCTAAGAGGCTCTGGGAAGTATATTATACTGTGTGGGGCCACTGTTTGGCATTATACTGGGGGGCCCTACTGAGAGCATATTGTGATGTGTGGGGACACTGTGGAACATTAAACTGAGTGGGGCACTCTGGGGAGCATATTATATTGTGTGGGGTCACTGTAGTGAGCATAATATACAGGGGTGCGCACTGTGGGAAGCATATTATATTGTGTGGGGTCACTGTAGTGAGCATAATATACAGGGGTGTGCACTGTGGGGAGTATATTATATTGTGTGGGGTCACTGTGGTGAGCATAATATACAGGGGTGCACACTCTGGGGAGCATATTATATTGTGTGGGGTCACTTTGGTGAGCATAATATACAGGGATGCGCACTGTGGGGAGCATATTATATTGTGTGGGGTCACTGTGGTGAGCATAATATACAGGGGTGCGCACTGTGGGGAGCATATTATATTGTGTGGGGTCACTGTGGTGAGCATAATATACAGGGGTGCGCACTCTGGGGAGCATATTATATTGTGTGGGGTCACTGTGGTGAGCATAATATACAGGGGTGCGCACTCTGGGGAGCATATTATATTGTGTGGGGTCACTGTGGTGAGCATAATATACAGGGGTGCGCACTGTGGGGAGTATATTATATTGTGTGGGGTCACTGTAGTGAGCATGGGACCTAGACCCTTCAGTCCAACACTGTATAAGGGAACAATCCTATATAAGGGGGGTATTATAAAGGGACATTATATGTGGGGAGACTATTATTAGGGTGAACTATTATTTATAAGGAAGGAACAATTTATAAGAGGCCTATAAGAGGGGGGAAATGATTATATATGAGGCACCTATTATATTACGCTGGGAGTTGTAGTTTCCCAATAGCTGGTTACAGACCACTCTATATTACCTTCGGCTGCTCTCTCATTATATACTACCTGTCTAGGTCATGTATACAATGGAAACGTCCCTGGTAGAGATGAGCGAACAGTGTTCTATCGAACACATGTTCGATCGGATATCAGGGTGTTCGCCATGTTCGAATCGAATCGAACACCACGTGGTAAAGTGCGCCAAAATTCGATTCCCCTCCCACCTTCCCTGGCGCCTTTTTTGCACCAATAACAGCGCAGGGGAGGTGGGACAGGAACTACGACACCAGGGGCATTGAAAAAAATTGGAAAAAGTCATTGGCTGCCGAAATCAGGTGACCTCCATTTTAGACGAATAGTGGATTTCAAATCCGGGTCATATGAGAATGTGAACTTTGTGACTATGAGACAGGGATAGCTGTACAGGCAGGGATAGCTAGGGATAACCTTTATTTAGGGGGGAATGTTATTAAAAATAACTTTTTGGGGCTCTATCGGGTGTGTAATTGTGATTTTTGTGAGATAAACTTTTTCCCATAGGGATGCATTGGCCAGCGCTGATTGGCCGAATTCCGTACTCTGGCCAATCAGCGCTGGCCAATGCATTCTATTAGCTTGATGAAGCAGAGTGTGCACAAGGGTTCAAGCGCACCCTCGGCTCTGATGTAGCAGAGCCGAGGCTGCACAAGGGTTCAAGCGCACCCTCGGCTCTGATGTAGGAGAGCCGAGGGTGCACTTGAACCCTTGTGCACCCTCAGCTCTGCTACATCAGAGCCGAGGGTGCGCTTGAACCCTTGTGCACACTCTGCTTCATCAAGCTAATAGAATGCATTGGCCAGCGCTGATTGGCCAATGTATTCTATTAGCCTGATGAAGTAGAGCTGAATGTGTGTGCTAAGCACACACATTCAGCTCTACTTCATCGGGCTAATAGAATGCATTGGCCAGCGCTGATTGGCCAGAGTACGGAACTCGACCAATCAGCGCTGGCTCTGCTGGAGGAGGCGGAGTCTAAGATCGCTCCACACCAGTCTCCATTCAGGTCCGACCTTAGACTCCGCCTCCTTCGGCAGAGCCAGCGCTGATTGGCCGAAGGCTGGCCAATGCATTCCTATGCGAATGCAGAGACTTAGCAGTGCTGAGTCAGTTTTGCTCAACTACACATCTGATGCACACTCGGCACTGCTACATCAGATGTAGCAATCTGATGTAGCAGAGCCGAGGGTGCACTAGAACCCCTGTGCAAACTCAGTTCACGCTAATAGAATGCATTGGCCAGCGCTGATTGGCCAATGCATTCTATTAGCCCGATGAAGTAGAGCTGAATGTGTGTGCTAAGCACACACATTCAGCACTGCTTCATCAAGCCAATACAATGCATTAGCCAGTGCTGATTGGCCAGAGTACGGAATTCGGCCAATCAGCGCTGGCTCTGCTGGAGGAGGCGGAGTCTAAGATCACTCCACACCAGTCTCCATTCAGGTCCGACCTTAGACTCCGCCTCCTCCAGCAGAGCCAGCGCTGATTGGCCGAATTCCGTACTCTGGCCAATCAGCACTGGCTAATGCATTGTATTGGCTTGATGAAGCGGTGCTGAATGTGTGTGCTTAGCACACACATTCAGCTCTACTTCATCGGGCTAATAGAATGCATTGGCCAATCAGCGCTGGCCAATGCATTCTATTAGCGTGAACTGAGTTTGCACAGGGGTTCTAGTGCACCCTCGGCTCTGCTACATCAGATTGCTACATCTGATGTAGCAGTGCCGAGTGTGCATCAGATGTGTAGTTGAGCAAAACTGACTCAGCACTGCTAAGTCTGCATTCGCATAGGAATGCATTGGCCAGCCTTCGGCCAATCAGCGCTGGCTCTGCCGGAGGAGGCGGAGTCTAAGGTCGGACCTGAATGGAGACTGGTGTGGAGCGATCTTAGACTCCGCCTCCTCCAGCAGAGCCAGCGCTGATTGGTCGAGTTCCGTACTCTGGCCAATCAGCACTGGCCAATGCATTTCTATGGGGAAAAGTTAGCTTGCGAAAATCGCAAACTGACAGGGATTTCCATGAAATAAAGTGACTTTTATGCCCCCAGACATGCTTCCCCTGCTGTCCCAGTGTCATTCCAGGGTGTTGGTATCATTTCCTGGGGTGTCATAGTGGACTTGGTGACCCTCCAGACACGAATTTGGGTTTCCCCCTTAACGAGTTTATGTTCCCCATAGACTATAATGGGGTTCGAAACCCATTCGAACACTCGAACAGTGAGCGGCTGTTCGAATCGAATTTCGAACCTCGAACATTTTAGTGTTCGCTCATCTCTAGTCCCTGGAACATGTGTTAGATGTTCATGTAAAGACGGTGCCCCTGAGGGCCCCCATCCCTGTAGGAGCCCATAGAAATAAAGAATATACTATGGGGTGCAGATAAATGCTACATTATCTGTATATACTGACTGCTCCATCATCTGCATATATTGCCTGGTCCACTCCTTGTATATACTGGTGACTCTCTGTATATACTGACACTACCCTGTTTCCCCAAAAATAAGACAGTGACATATTAAATTTTGGAACTAAAGATATGATAGGTCTTATTTTCAGGGGATGTCTTATTTTATTTTTGTGTGCTGCTACCACCACTGCGCTACATTGAGATGTGCTTGCTGCTCAAAGATTGTATGAAGAAAAACATTGCAGCCTGCTGAACGCTGTGTGCGGTGCTCCGTGTGCACAGGAAAACCGGCTGCTGCCACTGCTGTGATACCATATGTTGTATCCACTGTTCCTGCTGCTGTGGGATGAGCTGGGAGAGTGGACCCTCCGCTGCATACGATGCTTAGTGTATGTCCACGGGCATCTCCCAGCTCATCCTACAGCAGCAGGAACAGTGGATACAACATATGGTATCACAGCAGTGGCAGCAGCCGTCATACATGTGCACACGGAGCACCGCACACAGCGTTCAGCAGGCTGCAATGTTTTTCTTCATACAATCTTTGCACAGAAGGATTATTATTATTGGGGGATGTCTTACTTTCGGGGGATGCCTTATATTAGAAAATTCCACAAAACGTCTGATATGTCTTACTTTCGGGGGAACAGGGTATGCTATGTGTACTTTATATACCTAGCCAGCTCCAGTTACATACACAGCAGAGATGTCAGAGCATTAATGGTGGCCTGCCATGTGATGGCCAGAACACGCCACGTATCACACACATACAGGACATGTGACAGTAGAGCTCCACCCACATATCACACACATACAGGACATGTGACAGTAGGATCCGCCCACACATCACACACATACAGGACATGTGACAGTAGGATCCGCCCACGCATCACACACATACAGGACATGTGACAGTAGGATCCGCCCACACATCACACACATACAGGACATGTGACAGTAGGATCCGCCCACGCATCACACACATACAGGACATGTGACAGTAGGGACCATAGACAGCTGTATACTGAGCGCTCACCTCTCCTCTCCAGATCTTCTCTCCCATTCTCCAGATGTTTCTTCAGGTACTCGATACATTCAGTCTCCAGATAATTCTTGTGTCTCTCCCCCTCTTCTACCTCTGGACTGTTCCATCTCTGTGTGGTGAGCAGAGCCTGGGACATGGTGGGGATAAATGTCCACGTCTGTGTGTCCAGGGACATGAACTCTCTGCCATCATATCCGTACTGTATATATCCCGTAATCCTGCCGTCATCTCCCAGCTCACAGCCGTACATAACCTGGTAATAATGGAAACCTGCAGACAGCACAGGAACATGTTACACACAGCACATATATCATGTATGTACAAGTCATATGTGTGTATGATATGTAATATACAGGGTATGGGGTGGTAGTGTACAATATATATATATATATATATATATATATATATATATATATATATATATATATATACTAGCTGCTACCCGCGACTTTGTCTGCGGTGATTGTAGAAGTGTGTAAATCGAGTCGCGGGTGAAATTTTACGATCGTAAACGCGCACCGTAAATAGCACGGTGCAAACGCTCCCGTAATGCGGAGCTCGATGTAAAAATAAGCACCAAGTTACGCCGTGTGAATGGACCCTTACACGTTTATTTGTAGACGTGTATTCTAGAGATGAGCGAACAGTGTTCTATCGAACTCATGTTCGATCGGATATTAGGCTGTTCGGCATGTTCGAATCGAATCGAACACCGCGTGGTAAAGTGCGCCATTACTCAATTCCCCTCCCACCTTTCCTGGCGCCTTTTTTGCTCCAATAACAGCGCAGGGTAGGTGGGACAGGAACTACGACACTGGTGACGTTGAAAAAAGTAGGCAAAACCCATTGGCTGCCGAAAACATGTGACCTCTAATTTAAAAGAACAGCGACACCCAGCTTCGCGTCATTCTGAGCTTGCAATTCACCGGAGACGGAGGTTTCCGTCCAGTTAGCTAGGGCTTAGATTCTGGGTAGGCAGGGACAGGCTAGGATAGGAAGGAGAAGACAACCACAACAGCTCTTGTAAGAGCTAAATTCCAGGGAGAAGCTTGTCAGTGTAACGTGGCACTGACGGGCTCAATCACCGCAACCCAGCTTTCCCAGGATCCTGAATGGAATACACTGACAGTGTATTCCCGTATACCCGATATATACCCCCGATACCCGTTCCAACGGTGTGCCCCCCCACATTCACCCCAGAAATACCCTGCAAGTCCCCTAGCAATAGAATTGGGGCTATATACACCCACTATTTTTGCTACTGCCATATAGTGCCATTGTCTCACTGGGAATTCAAAGAATATATTGGGCTTACATATAACTTCAATTCCAGGGAGAAGCTTGTCAGTGTAACGTGGCACTGACAGGCTCAATCGCCGCAACCCAGCTTTCCCAGGATCCTGAATGGAACACACTGACAGTGTATTCCCGTATACCCCATATATACACCCCAAATCCCCGTTCCAACGGTGTGCCCCCCCCCCACCTTCACCTCAGAAATACCCTGCAAGTCCCCTAGCAATAGAATTGGGGCTATATACACCCACAATTTTTGCTACTGGTATATAGTGCCATTGTCTCACTGGGAATTCAAAGAATATATTGGGGTTATGTGCACCCACAATTTTTGCTACTGGTATATAGTGCCATTGTCTGACTGGGAATTCAAAGAATATATTGGGGTTACGTGCACCCACAATTTTTGCTACTGGTATATAGTGCCATTGTCTCACTGGGAATTCAAAGAATATATGGGGGTTATGTGCACCCACAATTTTTGCTACTGGTATATAGTGCCATTGTCTGACTGGGAATTCCACAAATAATTTGGGGATTCATTCACCCTACATCTCAGGCTCTTGCCATATTCACCCAGGTTGTCAGTGCTGCACCAGCTCGTTCCCAGACAGCTCGGCCCGAAAAACACATTACCTATATAGAGGATTTGGACAATGAAGACAACATGTTCTAAATCTAATGTCTGCACCTTCTCCAGAATTAAAATAAAGGCAGCGTTTAACTTTCAAATAGCACTGCACAAAGGAAGAGCTTATCAGCTTGTCTCATGACATGCTACTGAAAAGTGTCATTTGTGTATCTTAATGTAAATATAGTTGTATAAGCTTTTTGGGTTTTAGGCACTGCCAAGTTATTTATTACCACCCGCTCCCTTATAATGATGATGACGCCAAAGTCACTGTGGGTGTTCAGAGCTCACAGCTTTTGTTGACATTTGTCTTGCTCTCTGTCGGTACCAGCTCTCTTTTTGGATACCGTAAAGTTATGTTGACTTTATTAACAGCTATAGAAACTTTAGCCAGGTTGTGACAGTGTGTAACCCTAACAACACTAAGTGGGATACACATTAATAGTCAGTCTATGTACGCTAAACGTATCACTGAAGTAATTTTTTTTCCCTCTCCCCTAATATAAGAAAGGAACAGACATTAGACCTAGACCGGGGTTCGAGGCTTGTAAAAATCCAGTATTATTTGTTCTTCATGATGTGAAATATGTGTTGAAAAGCAACCCAAGATGAAGTCAGCCATGTGTGCCAGTGTGTTACTTGGCATGCCTTTGCTGGCCCCAACTGTAAGGGTCACTCTCCATTTCCTCCATTTTCCACTCCCCTTCACACCATTTGTGGTGAAGCAATGGGATGCACTGAAGTGCACCCTCTAGCCTCGTGTGGGACAGGGACATCAGATGCCACTCCAACCCCCTCGTCTTCCTCTGCCAGCCAACGGTGCGAAGATGAGAGGAGTGTGCTCTGAATGTTTTCTGCCTAGCAGAGGCTAGTTCTCACTTACGAAAATGGCCCCACTTTGACCTGTATATCAGGCACAATGGTGTAGGTTTCAAAGAAACATGGCACCAACAAGTTGGAAAACGTGGGCCATGCGTGGACCGTGTTTGAGTCTGGCAAGCTCCAGATCTGCTACCAGGTTCCAGCCATTATCACAGGCGCAAAAATGCCAGGCCCCAGGTGTAGCAGGGAAAAAAAAATGCCATCTCAGCCAGGATGGCATCCCTGACCTCGGAGGCACTGTGCTGTCTGTCCCCCAAGCTGATCAGTTTCAGCACGGCCTGCTGACATCTCCCCATGCCAGTGTTACAGTGTTTTCCGCTAGTAGCTGGGGTGGAGGTTGCAGCATCGTAGGGTTTCAGTCTACTCCTGCCATGAATTTTGGCCTGGGAGAGGAGATAGGCCACCCCAGTTTGCACCCGGGGAACAGACTCCACCACATTCACCCTGCCTGTCATTAAAGATAAGCACTGCAGCATCCCTGACCACAGGCGCTTGTCCATGTGTCGGTGGTCAAGTGGACCTTGCAGCAAAGCGCAGAGCTCTGGGCCCGACTGATGTTATGGGACACATGCAGGCGCAAGGCAGGGACAGCACACCAAGAGAAGTAGTAACAGCTAGGCCCAGCATAGGGAGGTGCCCCAGCTGCCATCTGCTGACGGAAGGCCTGGGTCTCCAGAAGCGTAAACAAACACCAGCATCTCCAGGGCCAGCAGTTTATCGATGAGGCTGTTAAAGGCTTGGGCATGGGGGTGGGTTGTGTTGTACTTCTGCCTGCAATGAAAAGCTTGGGAAATGTGGAGTGGCTGGGAAGAGGCGCATGATGGTGCAGGCCAAAAGGGCGCATGAGGGTGAACTCCCCAATGTGTCAGAGATAGGTGTGTAGGTGTCCTTGCATCATATACTTGCACCATATTTGGCTTTGGAAGTTAATTTTGTGCCAAAAAGTGGTTAAGATAGCGATCCCTCAGCTACTCCCGTTACACTGTCTATTGAAGTTACCAACTTTGGAAGTGGACCACCACTTGTAAGATCCCAAAGGAAGCAGGCAAGAGATGTGCAGTGCAGAAAAAAAGATGAGAAAATAAGTTTAGGCAGTAGAGCACAGAGGGATCGGAGAGGACAGAGCTGGTGTCGGCCAGGTATTCCCACAACATGCGCCTATACTTGTCCCTCCTGGTGACACTAGGCCCCTGAGTGGCAGTAATTTGTCCAGGGGGGCCATAAACGTGTTCCAGACCTAGGAATAAGTCTTCCAACAGGGTAGAGTTTTGCATGCCTTTGCTTCTACCCACTGTTTTTGCTGCTTAGCTTCCCTCCACATCTACACTGCTTTCACCCCTAAACATCACCCCAGTTTATGCCTTTGCTTCTACCCTGTTTTTTTTTGTTGAATTAGCTTCCCTCCACATCTACACTGCTTTAGCCCCTAAACATCACCCCAGTTTATGCCTTTGCTTCTACCCAGGTTTTTTGTTGATTTAGCTTCCCTCTACAGCTACACTGCTTTAGCCCCTAGACATCACCCCTGTCCATGTGGGGTCGGTGGCCTCATCATCCACCAACTCCTCTTCCAATTGCGCACTGGCCCCTTACTGCAAACCGCACATGACCACAGCTTGCCCTGATGGCAACTGTGTCTCATGATCCCCACTTAGGTCCAGACAAGTCGGTGGCGGGTCCAAAACCCCAAAATTGGAAGGAAATGGCGGATGCTGCAGTATTTCTAACACCTGTTCCTGGTGCTCGGGCCTGGTCTGTGTTGTACCCTGCACCCTGCTTAACGCAGCTGCCATATCCGAAGTTGTGCTGAGCGCATGCTAATGTTTCGTGTCCAGTGCAATGGATGGGATGGGATTTCACATAAGTCTGCCACCCATGGCCACTCATGGTTGAGCAACTGAGGGAGTTGACTTTGACGAACCTGAGGGTTTTGGAGTTGGAACTACATCAAAGGTCTGTGCTGCTCACACACTCTGCTCAACACATGATATGTTTAGTGCCAGCAGTGTGGAGACGTCGCACAACAGCCGTTGTTCCAGCAGGTACAGGCGTTGTAGGAGTGCATAGAGGCTAGCAGCGGCAACTATACACTTTAAAAACTATCCGCACAAGCGCCGCACTTTCACCAGTAGCTCAGGAACATTGGGGTACCTTTTTCAAAAGATTAGCAGCAATGAGTTAAAAACGTGGCCCAGGCATGGAATATGTTGCAGGCTGCCAAGCTACAGAGCCGATCCCAGGTTCCGGCCATTATCACACATGACAACATGCCTGGGCCCAGGTGCAGTGGCAAAAACCACATTGCCGTCTCATCGAGGATGGCATGACTCACTTTGTAGGCAGTGTGCTGTCTGGCCCCCAAGCTGATGAGCTTCAGCACGGCCCGCTGACGTCTCCCCACACCAGTGTTGCAGCGTTTCCAGCTCGTAGCTGGGGTCAATTTAACAGCGGAGGAGGGTGGTGTTTCAGCCCTCCTCCCAGGAATGTTGTGTGGGGAGACAAGTCAGGCCACCACATTTTGCGACCCAGTCCACGCCTCAACTACATTCAACCACTGTGCCAAAATTGAAAGGTAGCGTCCCTGTCCGCATGCACTTGTCCATTCGTAACTGGTCACATGGAACTTTAGGGCTAAACGCTGAATTTAGGGACCGCCTCATGTTTGGGGGAAAGTGCTGGTGTGGACGGCACAGTGCGGTGGCGCAGTAGACACTCTGCCCAAAAAGGGCAGAGTGTCCCCCAGCCGGGATTCCAACATCTCCTGGGCCAGATTTCTTGAGATGAGGCCGTTGAAGCCTTGGGCATGTGGGTGGGTTGCGCTGTACTTTAGCATGAAATGAAAGGCTTGGGAGATGGGGAGTTGCTGGGAAGAGGCGCATGATGGCGCGGGCAAAAGGAGAAATGGCAGGAAAAGGTGAGGATGAGGGTGAACTCCCCAAAGTGTCAGAGGCAGATGTGGAGGTGTCCTGGCTCCTGGTCTGGACTGCAGCGCCAGCCCTGTCAACAGTGGAAGAGGCAGTGGCCGCCAGGCCAAACGACGATTATCCTGCGCTTGCTCTCACCCACTGAGCCCAGGGCTTGCCTTCCAAATGATGGCACCCGCAAGAGGTGGTGAGATTCCTCTCTGCAGATCTCCAACCCATCTTAGACTTGCAAATTGCACTAAATTTGTCATGTAACTGACATGTATATGATGAGTCTATCCATTGTCTGTTCATTTTGGTGAAAGTCAGCCTGTCAGCTGACAGACAGCTGTGCTTGTCACTGATGATGCCACCGGCTGCTTGTACCCCCAGTTTTTGCTGCTTAGCTTGCCTCCACATCCACACTGATTTTGCCCCTACACATCACCCCTATCCATGCCTGTGCCTCTAGCCATAACTCTGCCACCCATGAAAACTCATGGTGCAGAAAGTGAGGGAGCTGACTCTGAGGAACCCTTGGGTTTTGTAGCTGGTACTCCATCAAAGGTCTCTGCTGCTCACACACCCTGCTGAACATACGGTATCTAGGGTTAGAGCGTTTGGTGACCTCGCACAACAGTAGGTGCTTCAGGCAGATGTAGGCCTTGCTGGAGTGTATTGCGGCTAGCTCCAGGTACTGTAGACTTGGGAAAGTGGGTGTCCAAGTGCCGCACTTTCACCCTTAGCTCAGCTAATTTGGGGTATGTTTTTAAAAATCATTGCACCACTACATTGAACACGTGGGCCAGGCATGGAACGTGTTGGAGGCTGGCAAGCTCCAGAGCCCTCCAACAAGACAAAAAAGCCTGGCCCCTGGGGCAGCGGGGATAAACAAATTGCCATCTCATCCAGGATGGCATCCCTGACCTCAGAGGCAGTGTGCTGTCCGTCTCCCAAGCTGATGAGCTTCAGCCCAGCCTGCTGACGTCTCCCCACACCAGTGTTGCAGCGTTTTCAGCTCGTAGCTGGGGTCAATCTAACAGCGGAAGAGGAGGAGGGTGGTGTTTCAGCCCTCCTCCCAGGAATGTTTTGTGGGGAGACAAGTCAGGAAAATTCTTGAAACAGGGGAGAGTTTTGCATCTTTGCCCTTGCTGCCTATGGACATCCCTTTGCCTCTAGCCACCATTTTCCCTGCTTTGCTTGCCTCCACATCCACACTGCTTTTGCCCCTAGACATCACCCCAGTCCATGCCTTAACTTGTACCCCCAGTTTTTCCTGCTTAGCTTGCCTCCACATCCACACTGCTTTTGCCCCTATACATCACCCCAGTCCATGCCTTAGCTTGTACCCCCAGTTTTTCCTGCTTAGCTTGCCTCCACATCCACACTGCTTTTGCCCCTAGACATCACCCCAGTCCATGCCTTAGCTTGTACCCCCAGTTTTTCCTGCTTAGCTTGCCTCCACATCCACACTGCTTTTGCCCCTAGACATCATCCCTATCCATGCCTCTGCCCCTAGCCATAACTCTGCCACCCTTGCAAACTCATGGTGCAGAAACTTTGGGAGCTGACTTTGAGGAACCCTTGGGTTTTGTAGATGGAACTCCATCAAAGGTCTGTGCAGCTCACACACCCTGCTCAAGATATGGTATTGTAGGGTTTCAGCGTGTGTGAATGACGGACAACAGCCAGTGTTTGGACAGATGTAGGCCTTGCTAGAGTGTTTTTAGGCTAGCAGCGACTCCTGTGCACTTGCAAAAGTGGGCGCACAAGCGCCGCATTTTCAACAGTAGCTTCGGTACATTTGGGTATGTTTTCAAAAAACTTTGCACCACTAGGTTAGACGTGGGCCAAACATGGAACGTGTTGGAGGCTGGCAAGCTCCAGAGCCGCTACCAGGTTCCAGCCATTATCACAGGCGTAAAAATGCCAGGCCCCAGGTGTAGCAGGGAAAAAAAAAATGCCATCTCAGCCAGGATGGCATCCCTGACCTCGGAGGCACTGTGCTGTCTGTCCCCCAAGCTGATGAGCTTCAGCACCGCCTGCTGACGTCTCCCCACACCAGTGTTTTAGCGTTTGCCGCTAGTAGCTGTGGTGGAGGTTGCAGCGTCTTAGGGTTTCAGTCTACTCCTGCCATGAATTTTGGCCTGGGAGAGAAGATAGGGTACCTCAGTTTGCACCCTGGGACCAGACTCCACCACATTCACCCTGCCTGTCCTTAAAGATAAGCAGCATCCCTGACCACAGGCGCTTGTCCAAGTGTCGGTGGTCAAGTGGACCTTGCAGCAAAGCGCGGAACTAAGGGCCCACCTGATGTTGAGTGACACGTGCTGGTGCAAGGCGGGGACGCCACACCAGGAGAAGTTGAGACGGCTAGGGACGGCATAGTGAGGTGCCACAGTTGCCATCAGGTCCGGGAAGGCGGGAGTTTCAACAAGCCGGAACGCCAACCTCTCCTGGGCCAGCAGTTTAGCGATGTTGGTGTTCTAGGCTTGCGTGGGTGGGTGGTTAGCGGTGTATTTCTGCCGGCGCTCCAATGTCTGAGAGATGGTGGGTTGTTGTAAAGAAGCGCCTGATGGTGCCTTTGATGGTGCAGGAGAAGGAGATAAGACAGGAACAGGGGAGGATGAGGAAGAAGTCAACAAAGTGGCGGAGGCAGATAAAGTGATGTCCTGGCTCGTCCTCTGGAGTGCATCGCCAGCACTGTGAGCAGAGGCAGTGGCATGAACGGCGGGCGACGTTTGTCCTGCCGTTGCTGCCTGCCACTGATTCCATTGCTTGGATTCCAAATGATGGTGCATTGAAGTGGTGGACAGGTTGCTCTTCTCAGGGCCCCTACTCGATTTCGAGAGGCAAATTGTGTAGACGACACTATATCTGTCCTCGGCGCATTCCTTGAAAAAACTCTACACCTTCAAGAAACGTGCCCTCGATGGGGGAGTTTTTCTGGGCTGGGTACAAAAGGGAACATCTTCGGACATTCCGGGTCTGGCCTGGCTTCGGCAAAGCAGCTGACCTCTGCCTCTGGACATGTCTCTGCCTCTAGCTACCCTTTTCGGTGCTGCACCTGCCTCAACATCCACACTACTTTCCCAGCTTGACATCCGCCTTGTCCAGGTGGGGTCGGTGTCCTCGTCGTCCACCACCTCCTCTTCCAACTCCTGTCTCGCCTCCTCCTCCTGCACAATGCGCATGTCAACTGGCTGCCCTGACAGCAACTGCGCCCCATCGTCGTCGATGAGGGTGGGTTGCTGGTCATCCGCCACCAAATCGACCGGAGATGGAATGGAGGAGACTCTAGTGTTTGAGCATCTGGACACAGATACTCGTCTGTTAGGTACGTGGAATCACGAAATGGAGGGGCAGGGTGCAGTACAGTCAAAGGAAGGGAGAACAGCTCTGGGGAGCAGGGACAGTTGGGGTTATTGTTCTGGGAAGATTGGGAATTTTGGGTGGAAGGAGGACAAGACTGTTGGGTAAGAGGAGGTAGAGGCTGACTGGCTGGTGGACAATGTGCTTTAAGCGTTATCCGACAGCCATTGCAAGACCTGTTCCTGGTTCTCGGGCCTACTAATCTTTGTACCATTCAGCCTAGTTAATGTGGAACTTTTGTGCAAAGCGCAGAACTTAGGGCCCGCCTGATGTTAAGGGACACACGCTGGTACAAGGCTCAACTCACCCTAAGTGCCAAAAACACTGCTGGTGCAAGGCTCTACTCATGCCAAGGGCCTCAATCTCTGCTGGTAGCTCAGCTTAAGGTCATGTAACTTTGTTTGGAAGGGCTCATGTTAAGGGCTAGAAAAGTGAATTTTGGAAGGTCTTACCACATCACACACACACACACACACACACACACACACACACACACACACACACACACACACACACTCAAAATGACAGTTAAGGGTGAGGGCTTTTGGAATTCCCATTGCCTATTCCATTTGTGGTTGTCATGGGGAACGTGATTTAAAGGGGTGGTTGTTACTGTTTGTTGAGCTTAAATTGGGGTTTGTGTCCATCCATTTGGGGAGTAAAGAAGGTTTCCAGGTATTTTCCCACTTTGATAGAGGTTTTTTTGAATGTGGAAAGTGTGTAGTTGTTAGGCAGTGATGTTGGGGTAATAGAGGGTCTTTGGTGTGTTAGATGCCCCCAGACATGCGCCCCCTGCTGTCCCAGTGTCATTCCAGAGGTGTTGGCATCATTTCCTGGGGTGTCATAGTGGACTTGGTGACCCTCCAGACACGGATTTGGGTTTCCCCCTTAACGAGTATCTGTTCCCCATAGACTATAATGGGGTTCGAAACCCGTTCGAACACACGAACATTGAGCGGCTGTTCTAATCGAATTTCGAACCTCGAACATTTTAGTGTTCGCTCATCTCTAGTGTATTCTCAGCAAATACATGGGCGTTTAGTGGGTGTGAAGGAGAGCAGGGGGTGCACTGAATAATGCATTGCCTAATAGTGAGAGTGTATGCAGGCGTAATGTTTAGTTCAGTTAGTAGAGTGGGGTATTTCGGAGGCGGGGATATGTGTGTGTTTCACAGTATTGTTTTTTTTATTTTAATGCTAATGAGGTTTGCAGGCTGCATCCAGCAGTTTGCAAAGCAATACCGTTGTACACCAGCAGGGGATGTCCTGAACAATGCAATGCATTGCAATCGTAATGTATTGCTATGTATTGCATAATCGTGAGAGTGCTATTGCAGGCTACATAGCATAGCTTCTAGCAGCCTGGACACACTGAGCTGTGTGGGAGGCGTGGGAGAGCTAGCGGCTGCTACAGGAACCTTCGCGGCGGCAGCCTAGCCCAGTGTAGGCGGCAGAGATGAGCAGGAGGATGCAGACGGGACAGACGGGAGCCGTGGGACCGGTAAGAGAAGGCGGCGGAGGACGCAAAGTTGTCAGGAACCGGAGACATGACGGGGGTAGCGCAGTGTATGCGCGATTGTGTAAGAGAAGGGCTATGGCGTACGTGAACTTACCAGTGTCGAGCTGGTGGATGGATGATGCAGAGCGAACAGCAGGGAGGTGATAGCGGCGTCGGGTACTGTTGCAGGCTGGAGGCAGGATTTCGTGTGCTGCGGCCTAAGGTGGAGGCGCAAAATGGTGGCGTGCCAGTAACACGTTGTTTATGTGTGCAAAGTGCGCATGCTCCTGTGAAGCCTGTGGAGTAGTGTGGTGGGCGGTGGCGCGGATCCTCCCAGCGGTGGGGGTCGGCAAAGATGGCTGGTCCGGAGAGTGACAGAGGTCGGCTCCTGCAGGATGGTGAAGGTGAGGGTGAAAGTGGGAAAGTATATGTGAATGTGAGTGTGTGGGGTTAGGGGCGAGGCTGTAGGGGGTAATGTGAAGTTTAGGGGCTTGCTATGGTCCAAAGTGTGTGAGATTGCAGAGATGGTGATGCCAGTTTGTTTTTTGTGGGGTTCGTGTGGAAAACGTATGTGGGTTATTGTGTTCAAAAGTAGCCTATTGCGCAATCGTGTGTATTAACTATGTTTGTGGAAAATTTCAGCCAAATCGGTGGAGCGGGTTTTGCGTGATTGAGGAACAAACATCCGAACATCCAAAGTCACAAACCCACAAACATTTCACATTTATATAACACTGATCGCTCCCGTGCATTATATATGATGTATAACATTGATCACATGTGATCAGCGCCAGGTCTCGGGCTGTAGTACATTGCTGCAATGTGATTGGGGCCCCTGCTATTATATTCTGTATATTATTGTCTATACAGTGTAATACAGGGGGTGGTAACTATTTTTTTTATACGGCATGCCAACTTAACCCCTTAAAGACCAAGACAGTTTTTGTTTTTGCATATCTATTTTTTCCTCTCGACCTTCCAAGAGCCATCATTTTTCCATATCTCTGTTCGCCAGAGGCGGCGAGGGAGCGGAGGAGAAGGTAAGTTTAATGTGGAGGTGGAACGTGAATCTGGGGGCAGATGAAGGAGAGGATGGCATGACACTGGGGGCAGAGATGGGGGGACATGACACTGGGGGCAGAGATGTGGGGACATGAATCTGGGGGCAGAGATGGAGAGGACATGAATCTGGGGGCATAGATGGAGAGGACATGAATCTGGGGCAGAGATGGAGGGACATGAATCTGGGGGCAAAGATGGAGGGGACATGAATATGGGGGCAGAGATGGAGGGACATGAATCTGAGGGCAGAGATGGGGGGACATGAATCTGGGGGCAGAGATGGGGGACATGAATCTGGGGGCAGAGATGGGGGACATGAATCTGGGGGCAGAGATGGGGGGACATGAATCTGGGGGCAGAGATGGGGGACATGAATCTGGGGGCAGAGATGGGGGGCATGAATCTGGGGGCAGAGATGGGGGGACATGAATCTGGGGGCAGAGATGGAGGGACATGAACCTGGGGGCAGAGATGGAGGGACATGAAACTGGGGGCAGAGATGTGGGGAGATGAATCTGGGGGCAGAGATGGAAGGGGGACATGAAACTGGGGGCAGATGAAGGGTGTATATGAAACTGGGGGAGAGATAGAGGGGGGACATATAATTTATGGGTGACTGTAGGAGGATTATATTGTGTGCAGGCACATGAAAAATTAACGAGTGGGCGGAGTCAACACAAAAGTGGGCGGGGCTAAATTTGCCGCCGCACATTTTGTCCCTCTTTCAGTTCTTCAGAAGTCGGGAGGTATGCTTCAGGGTGCAGAGAGGTCAGTGGGGCCCCAGGGTGCCGTTTAGACCTAGTTTTGCCCATTATGCCGCTGTTAATATCTGGTAATGTCAGAGCACGGAGCGGAGGTCTCACACCATACGACTACTGGCGTGCATACCAGGCCACTTCCCCCCCCCCCCCCAAAGTATTGGGAAAAATAAGTAAATAAATAGAAAAAAAAAAGTCGCCATTTGGATATTTATTTATTTATTTTTTTCTCTGTTACGACATTCACCACATGGGATAAATATTTTTATATTTTAATAGTTTGGGCAATTTTCAGCGCCGGAGACCTAAAGTGATTATGGTTATTATTATGTACTTTTATATCTCATCTAGGGAAAGGGGAGGGGGGGAGTGAACTTTTGTGGTTTTTGTGTGTATTAGTGTGTATATATGTGTAGTTTATTGTGCACACAGTGTGGTCGGTATTGATTTATACAGTGTAGTGTGTATATCAGTGTGTATTGTGTATATGGTATATTTGTCTCTCACCTCCAGTCTGATTGAAGTGCTTCATTGTTACCTTTACATTATGTCTGAATACAGGCTCATTTCCTTTAGCTCTCTGTGTATTTCTCTCCCAGTATTCCGGATCTTGCTCTTGTATCTTCTCCATCCACTGCACTCTGGGTCTGTATCTGCCACTGTCTGAGTTATAATTCATAATCTCCCGATCATCCACATATCCAACTACAGAGTACAAAGGTAGTCCGGACCCCGAAGCGGAGACCACAGTGTGATAATAGCGCAGAGAGTGCCTGTCTGAGAGATATACAGAGATTACATGTCACCAGATATATACAGAGGGTTACATGTCACTATATATATATATATATATATATATATATATATATATATATATATACAGAGGGTTACATGTCACTATATATATATATATATATATATATATATATATATATATATATATATATATACAGAGGGTTACATGTCACTATATATATATATATATATATATATATATATATACAGAGGGTTACATGTCATTATATATATATATATATATATATATATATATATATATATATATACAGAGGGTTACATGTCACTATATATATATATATATATATATATATATATATATATATACAGAGGGTTACATGTCACTATATATATATATATATATATATATATATATATACACAGAGGGTTACATGTCATTATATATATATATATATATATATATATATATATATATACAGTGGGTTACATGTCACCAGATATATATACAGAGGGTTACATGTCACTATATATATACAGAGGGTTACATGTCACTATATATATATATATATATATATATATATATACACACACACAGTATATATATATATATATATATATATATATATATATACAATATATATATATATATATATATATATATAGTGTATATAAAATTGTGCCCCGTATGCACACGGCCAACAAGAAAATGGCCGCTTACACAGCTTAATATGTAAGCGGCCATTTTCTTGTAGCCATAGGGGCATGCACAGTCGGCTCTGCCCGAGGCCTAGAAGATTGAAACCCAGGGCGGAAGAAGACACAGAGAGAGGCCGCTCCAGAAGAAGATGGAGGAGTTGCTGGAGATTTCTCTTGCAGCATTGGTGACTCCTCCAGTGCTGCAAGCGAACTCATTTGCATACCAAAGAAAACCCGGATTTCTACCGAATGGCAGCGCGGAGAAGACATCTAAAGGTAGGAGAAGAATAGTCTTTCTTAAGGCTATTCCAATGTGGTAGGCAGAAAAAAAGGGGATCCAGTGATAGGATCCCTTTAAAGCGGTTCTCCTGTTATCCACAGAACAGGGAGCCCAATTGTTGGATCCTGCAGTGATCAGGAGGACAAGGGATTGAAAATTGCCCTGAAGCCTCCTTGAGAATGGAGCTCCAGCGTGATTGTTCTCCATTTACTTATATGGGGCTGCAGGCGCAGAAATTACAGTCCCGGCAGCCCATAGAAGTAAATGGAGCAGAAGTGCACTGGAGCAACAATCACAAAGAAGCTTTAGGGGGACATCTGCGACTGGACCCCCAGTGATCAGACAATTATCCTCTGTACTGTGGACCAGGAAAAAATGCTATATACTGACCAGAATACACAACATACTACATATATAATACATACTAATCATGTAATATGTATATATAATAACTGATCTCCTATATACTGACCAGAATACACGGCAGACACATGGAGAGAAGTACAATGTATAATACACAACATACTACATATATAATACATACTAATCATGTCATATCACATATAATAACTCATCTCCTATATACTGACCAGAATACACGGCAGACGCATGGAGGAGAAGTACAATGAGCGGGAACATCTTCCTCATCCTGGCCCTCATATATTGGGGGGCCCCGAGTGACAAGACAAATACAGCTGCGAGTGTCGCCGGGTCTGAATACAAGTGTAACAATGTAACTCTGCAGACTGGGGGCGGAGCTCAGCTCTGATTGGACGGGAGTTACAGTCTCCTCCAATAGGAAAATTACTCTCCAGCTGATCAGCAGTTACCGGGCAGAATAAGGACGGAGAGGTTAGAGCTGGAGAAAGTGAAAGGAAAACTGAGAGATTTTCTAGAAATAACGAAGATTTATAGAAAACATGTGAGATATCAGAGCGGGAGAAGACGCTGTCATGGCTGAATAAGAGGCTCAGGAAGTTGCTCTTGGTTGTGTAGGGATTGTGTAACACTCCTCCTACTTGGAAGTCAGTCATGGAAGGGTGCATGTACTATGAGGGGCTGATCACCTCCCCTTGGGATTCAGCAAACAGAAAAAGTTCAGGTTATGCTTCATAATAGTTTAATTGTATAATGATTTCTGATTACAAATTTTGAGGTTAGACCCCCTGCAACAGGCAAGTGAAAAAAAGCTGGACATTTGCATATGACAATCCGTAATTGATGAATGGATGGATTGTGTGATTCAGGCCCGGTTTTTGTGTGGCATGAGGCTCTTGGCACACCGGAGGAATAGCATCCAAATGAGGACTTGGTCAAGCAAAAAGTCCTGTATTATTCGACTGGTTAGCCATTGTGTCGATACAGGAAAGTGACCAGGCAGTCAGGTATGGCATGAGATGAGAGCTTTATACCCGATATATAAAACATAGTGTATGACACTGTCAGGGCTCCTAGGAACCTATCTATAATGCATAGTGTATGATACTGTCAGGGCTCCTAGGAACCTATCTATAATATATAGTGTATGACACTGTCAGGGCTCCTAGGAACCTATCTATAATACATAGTGTATGATACTGTCAGGGCTCCTAGGAACCTATCTATAATACATAGTGTATGACACTGTCAGGGCTCCTAGGAACCTATCTATAATACATAGTGTATAACACGGTCAGGATTCCTAGGAACCTGTCTATAATACATAGTGTATGACACTGTCAGGGCTCCTAGGAACCTATCTATAATACATAGTGTATAACACGGTCAGGATTCCTAGGAACCTATCTATAATACATAGTGTATGACACTGTCAGGGCTCCTAGGAACCTATCTATAATACATAGTGTATAACACGGTCAGGATTCCTAGGAATCTGTCTATAATACATAGTGTATGACACTGTCAGGGCTCCTAGGAACCTATCTATAATACATAGTGTATAACACGGTCAGGATTCCTAGGAACCTATCTATAATACATAGTGTATGACACTGTCAGGGCTCCTAGGAACCTATCTATAATACATAGTGTATAACAATGTCAGGGCTCCTAGGAACCTATCTATAAGACATAGTGTATGACATTGTCAGGGCTCCTAGGACTATATATCTATAAAACATAGTGTATGACACTGTCAGGGCTCCTAGGAATCTATCTATAAAACAGTGTATGACACTCTCAGGGCTCCTAGGAACCTATCTATAATACATAGTGTATGACACTGTCAGGGCTCCTAGGAAACTATCTATAATATATAGTGTATGACACTGTCAGGGCTCCTAGGAACCTATCTATAATACATAGTGTATGACACTGTCAGAGCTCCTAGGAACCTATCTATAAGACATAGTGTATGACATTGTCAGGACTCCTAGGAACCTATCTATAATACATAGTGTATGACACTGTCAGGACTCCTAGGAACCTATCTATAATACATAGTGTATAACACTGTCAGGGCTCCTAGGGACCTATCTATAATACATAGTGTATTACACTGTCAGGGCTCCTAGGGACCTATCTATAATACATAGTGTATAACACTGTCAGGGCTCCTAGGGACCTATCTATAATACATAGTGTATTACACTGTCAGGGCTCCTAGGGACCTATCTATAATACATAGTGTATGACACTGTCAGGGCTCCTAGGAACCTATCTATAATACATAGTGTATGACACTGTCAAGGCTCCTAGGAACCTATCTATAATACATAGTGTATGACACTGTCAGGGCTCCTAGGAACCTATCTATAATACATAGTGTATGATACTGTCAGGGCTCCTAGGAACCTATCTATAATACATAGTGTATGACACTGTCAGGGCTCCTAGGAACCTATCTATAATACATAGTGTAGAAAACTGTCAGGGCTCCTAGGAACCTATCTATAATACATAGTGTAGAAAACTGTCAGGGCTCCTAGGAACCTATCTATAATACATAGTGTATAACACTGTCAGGGCTCCTAGGAACCTATCTATAATACATAGTGTATGACAGTCAGGGCTCCTAGGAACCTATCTATAATACATAGTGTATGACACTGTCAGGACTCCTAGGAACCTATCTATAATACATAGTGTATAACACTGTCAGGGCTCCTAGGAACCTATCTATAAGACATAGTGTATGACATTGTCAGGGCTCCTAGGACTATATATCTATAATACATAGTGTATGACACTGTCAGGACTCCTAGGAACCTATCTATAATACATAGTGTATAACACTGTCAGGGCTCCTAGGAATCTATCTATAATACATAGTGTATGACACTGTCAGGGCTCCTAGGAACCTATCTATAATACATAGTGTATGACACTGTCAGGGCTCCTAGGAACCTATCTATAATACATAGTGTATGACACTGTCAGGGCTCCTAGGAACCTATCTATAATACATAGTGTATGACACTGTCAGGGCTCCTAGGAACCTATCTATAATACTTAGTGTATAACACTGTCAGGGCTCCTAGGAATCTATCTATAATACATAGTGTATGACACTGTCAGGGCTCCTAGGAACCTATCTATAATACATAGTGTATGACACTGTCAGGGCTCCTAGGAACCTATCTATAATACATAGTGTATAACAATGTCAGGGCTCCTAGGAACCTATCTATAAGACATAGTGTATGACATTGTCAGGGCTCCTAGGACTATATATCTATAATACATAGTGTATGACACTGTCAGGGCTCCTAGGAACCTATCTATAATACATAGTGTATGACACTGTCAGGGCTCCTAGGAACCTATCTATAATACATAGTGTATGACACTGTCAGGGCTCCTAGGAACCTATCTATAATACATAGTGTATGACACTGTCAGGGCTCCTAGGAACCTATCTATAATACATAGTGTATGACACTGTCAGGGCTCCTAGGAACCTATCTATAATACATAGTGTATTACACTGTCAGGGCTCCTAGGGACCTATCTATAATACATAGTGTATAACACTGTCAGGGCTCCTAGGGACCTATCTATAATACATAGTGTATGACACTGTCAGGGCTCCTAGGGACCTATCTATAATACATAGTGTATTACACTGTCAGGGCTCCTAGGGACCTATCTATAATACATAGTGTATGACACTGTCAGGGCTCCTAGGAACCTATCTATAATACATAGTGTATGACACTGTCAGGGCTCCTAGGAACCTATCTATAATACATAGTGTATGACACTGTCAGGGCTCCTAGGAACCTATCTTTAATACATAGTGTATGACACTGTCAGGGCTCCTAGGAACCTATCTATAATACATAGTGTATGACACTGTCAGGGCTCCTAGGAACCTATCTATAATACATAGTGTATGACACTGTCAGGGCTCCTAGGACTATATATATCTATAATACATAGTGTATGACACTGTCAGGGCTCCTAGGACTATATATATCTATAATACATAGTGTATGACACTGTCAGGGCTCCTAGGACTATATATATCTATAATACATAGTGTATAACACTGTCAGGGCTCCTAGGGACCTATCTATAATACATAGTGTATGACACTGTCAGGGCTCCTAGGACTATATATCTATAATACATAGTGTATAACACTGTCAGGGCTCCTAGGACTATATATCTATAATACATAGTGTATGAAACTGTCAGGTTTCCTAGGACTATATATATCTATAATACATAGTGTATGACACTGTCAGGGCTCCTAGGAATCTATCTATCTATCTATCTATCTATCTATCTATCTATCTATCTATCTATCTATTTCTAGCTCTCAAATGCAAACACAGGTCTGAGGTCTCTTCAATTCTGATGTCATTGGAGAAACCCTAACCACAAGGGAATAATATGTACATGAAAGCGTACAACCTATATACATGTGACACATATACAATATATGTGAGTTTATCAGTGTTCAAAGGGCTGGTGCTATTACTAATCTACAGTAGGGCCAACCCCACATGGATGGATTTGGTCTTTAAGATACGGACTGGCTGTCATATTTTCTGATCAAAACCCTGAGTCAGGACCCATAATCCCAATATTACTCGGAGTCCCTCCTTCTCCGCTGTTTTACTTTGCTGTACTGTAGTTGTGTTATCAGTGCAGGACAGAAGAGCGTTGAGGAAGCAGAAACTCCAAATATCATAGACAAGGTCTGTGAAATGTGGCCGACATCGGGTCTGTATTTCCCAGACGAAATCCATCTGCATGAAGTCGGCCTTACTAGAGGTTTTTTGTTGCATATTATTAATGAACTAGCGCTCTTTACTAAACCCTCACATTCACTGACAGCTTTTATCTATTGCTGTGCAAAAAATCTGCAACATGTTCGAGTTCTTTCCTGCAGATTCCAACCCTTGCATTGGTTGTAGAGCGTCCTGGATTCCGTCACATAGCGCCCTCTTGTGACACAATATCATGTTGCCTTGAATACTACTGCACAAACTAACTAGTTCTCTACCTAGAAAACAAACTGTCATTGCAATTCTTTCTCATTTTCAGTATTCTATTAGCACCGATGAATGTCTACAGATGTAGCAAGGTTTAAGCAGATCTCTGTGATATCGTTATGTCATAATACACGGATTGTACAAATATTATTTGTCTCCTACAATAACAATAAGAATTTTTTGCTTTAGTAGAGTCAGGGTTAAAGGATTAAGGCGAGACGTTATCTTATCCTGGCGGCGGTGTCTGGGATGGCTGCCATCTAGGATGTCCGCATGTTAATAAATATTTAGTATATATTAGTACGATAATGGATGACATCGCACTGTACGTCTATGTGGAAAGTGTTCAGTCGTACCGTGAGTCTCTGTAATGTTATATAATATCTCAAGTCTTAAAGGCGTCGTTTCATATTGTCAACCCCATCCGTATACCCTACTGAAGAGATAATCCTGTGCCCTACGAGACAGGGATCCGATCTTTCCCGATCGCTCAACCCTACCCAATACGCCAGTCTTAAGATGTTCCCTCCTATGTTTGTACAAGAAGACGTTCATTGCTGGGCCCCCCTTCCACCAAGGGCCCCATAGCAGCCATTCTTACCTTTATGGTCGGTACTGCATTGATACGAAATGTACACCTATGGACACTGATTTATAATTTTTTTCTCTAAAATTGAATTTTTTATAATAAAACATTGTAGAATAATAAAATAAAATACACAAAGAACAAAAATAATAAAATAACTTTGTAATTTAGAATTTCAAAAAAAAGATACAAATTGAAACATCAGGTTGTAACTATTGTTTGTTTATTCGGCTATATGTCGCTGCTCGTACATGATGTGTGTTCAGGATCTTAGGACGATGGGGGAAGATTTAACAAAACTGCTGCAGGGGAAAATAGAGGAACCAATCAGATTTCAGATCTCATTTTTCGAAGGAGCTTTAGGGAATTAAAGGGGCAACTGATTGGTTGCTTAGGGCACTTTTGCACCAATTTTGGTAAATCTCACCCTACATGTCTTTATATAGAGCGTGTGACATTGGATTACTACTACTGTCCCATTATGTATCATACCTTCCAACCCTCCTGAAATATCTGGGAGCCCCCACAAAAAAAGGGGTGACCTCCCAGTGTCCCAAAAGAGCTGGCACATCTGTGAATGGGAATCCACCGGGCTCTCGGTCATAATATAGGTGATATGGGCACTTTATGTTCTGGTCACATCACAATTAAGGGGTGTGACTGGCACCTTTAATGTCCACATCACAAAAAGAGGGAATAACACGCAACAAGAGGGATGTGTCACACACCTAGGGTGGGGAGCCCTATTAAAAGGGGGGGCCAAGTCATATGATAATTTTCACAGCACACCGAGGTGTTCCTAGAGGTCGGGTTCTATAAGTTGGCAAGTATGTAATATTATCTACAATCGAGTGGATGGGGCTGGAGTTTGCAGACTTGTTCAGAAGGGGCTTTGACCAGTTATGTTTATGTTGTTCAGAGTATGGGAAGTTATAGGAAAAAAAGGATCAAATGTAAAGGAACTTTTAAGGTCACATGGACAAGGCCATATTACAGCCCTGTTTTGCATGTGGTCATTATGGGGCCTCTATGTCCCTATGTCCCTAATCAGGCCATGCTCCATCAGATACCACATGTACAGAGACATTCTAGGACAGAAGCACATGTGGCCTTTTTGGCTTAGTGGTACAGGGTCCATGCAGTTTAGTGGTGCAGAGTCTCTGCATTTGAGTGGTACAGAGTCCTGTGAAGCTCAGTGGTATAGAGTCCCTGCTGTTCAGTGGTACAGAGTCCCTGCAGATTAGTGGTACAGAGTCCCTGCAGATTAGTGGTACAGAGTCCCTGCAGTTTAGTGGTACAGAGTCCCTGCAGCTCAATGGTATAGAGTCCTATGAAGCTCAGTGGTACAGAGTCCCTGCAGTTTAGTGGTACAGAGTCCCTGCAGCTCAATGGTATAGAGTCCTATGAAGCTCAGTGGTACAGAGTCCCTGCTGTTCAGTGGTACAGAGTCCCTGCAGTTTAGTAGTGCAGAATCCCTGCAGCTCAATGGTATAGAGTCCTATGAAGCTCAGTGGTACAGAGTCCCTGCTGTTCAGTGGTACAGAGTCCCTGCAGTTTAGTAGTGCAGAATCCCTGCAGCTCAATGGTATAGAGTCCTATGAAGCTCAGTGGTACAGAGTCCTGTGGAGCTCAGTGGTACAGAGTCCCTGCTGTTCAGTGGTACAGAGTCCCTGCAGATTAGTGGTACAGAGTCCCTGCAGTTTAGTGGTACAGAGTCCCTGCAGCTCAATGGTATAGAGTCCTATGAAGCTCAGTGGTACAGGGTCCTGTAGAGCTCAGTGGTACAGAGTCCCTCCAGTTTAGTGGTACAGAGTCCCTGCAGTTTAGTGGTACAGAGTCCCTGCTGTTCAGTGGTACAGAGTCCCTGCTGTTCAGTGGTACAGAGTCCCTGCAGTTTAGTGGTACAGAGTCCCTGCAGTTTAGTGGTACAGAGTCCCTGCAGTTTAGTGGTACAGAGTCCCTGCAGTTCAGTGGTACAGAGTCCCTGCAGTTTAGTGGTACAGAGTCCCTGCAGTTTAGTGGTACAGAGTCCCTGCAGTTTAGTGGTACAGAGTCCCTGCAGTTTAGTGGTACAGAGTCCCTGCAGTTTAGTGGTACAGAGTCCCTGCAGTTTAGTGATACAGAGTCCCTGCTGTTCAGTGGTACAGAGTCCCTGCAGTTTAGTGGTACAGAGTCCCTGCAGTTTAGTGGTACAGAGTCCCTGCAGTTTAGTGGTACAGAGTCCCTGCAGTTTAGTGATACAGAGTCCCTGCTGTTCAGTGGTACAGAGTCCCTGCAGTTTAGTGGTACAGAGTCCCTGCAGTTTAGTGGTACAGAGTCCCTGCAGTTTAGTGGTACAGAGTCCCTGCAGTTTAGTGATACAGAGTCCCTGCTGTTCAGTGGTACAGAGTCCCTGCAGTTTAGTGGTACAGAGTCCCTGCAGTTTAGTGGTACAGAGTCCCTGCTGTTCAGTGGTACAGAGTCCTGTGGAGCTCAGTGGTACAGAGTCCCTGCTGTTCAGTGGTACAGAGTCCCTGCAGCTCAATGGTATAGAGTCCTATGAAGCTCAGTGGTTTACGGTCCCTGCAGCACAGTGGAGCAGAGTCTGTAGTACAAAGTCAGCAGTATGGAGTCACTTGGAACTGCACGTACTGCCGGCCTAAAAGAGCAGGAACTTTTATGAAATATAATGAGCAGCTATTTTGTTCTGCAGATATAACTTTTATACTTTACAAGAATATAATTTCATTATCTAAAAGAATGACGGTGGCATCACTGAGAAAAGGGGCCCCATAACAGAATCAAAGTAGCCCCCCTATTACTACAGGCAATTGATTGATTGCCCCAAGTGTTACCGACAATGTGCCCCGCCCATATTAATCCCTCCCCAAATCTTGGGTATCAGCACTCGATTAGCTTCAAGTCCGTTTTTGGGATCCTACCAATGGTTCAGTCTAATGATAGCGTGTGATTGGTGTTCTGTGACATGGGGTGGGTCACCGAATGCTTAAAAATAGGAAACTTCATTTTGAGTCTAAGTCCAATCTGACATCACAAGAAGCTGAAAGGTCTGGCACCAATGGATATCTGTAGAGGTTTTCTTCAAGTGTTTTGAGTGAGAGTTGTTCCTCTCGATCGATGAGATTTTCTCAACATTCTGGAAATCTAAAGGTAAAAAATAAACAGAAGTCAAAAATTTGGGGTCCATCTTTGATGGCCTATTATTATGACATATATACCCAACCAAAAGCCTCAAATACAGGCTAAGGCTCTGCTCACACTGTCACCGGATTCTGTTCTGTTGGAAACCACTTAGCCATCACAACTGTGATGGCTACGTAAAGATCGGAAACTGGGACCGGGGGTTTCAAACCTGGGACAAAAAATTTAACGGGTCCCTCATATACCTAAATTAGAGGTGGGAAAAGTGTATGGATGACGTCTATAACTGCCCAAATACTGCGCTCTGCAGATGAGGAAAGTGCTGCCGTACCAAGGCAAAATTCTCACCTTGCCTCATGATACCTTGGTCATGACAGTAGTGTGAACAAAGCTTAACTCACTTAATGTATCTTGTACAGAAAGATAGATGAAACATGGTCAAACACATATTAATATCCAAGATTGACCAAGCTTACCGTTATGCAAAGTATACATAATAGACTGGTTCCAAAGGCAGTAAGAGCAGCCACCACGATGATCAGCCAAATCTCGACAGGATGTTCGGGGTTATTTATGGAAGTTTGCCTTGAAGTGGTAACTGTACTAAAAGTAGTAGTGGGTGAGGTTGGTTGTGCACTAGAGACCGTGGACTGGACAGAGGTTGTGCTGGATGTTGTTGTCTCAACGGGTGTAACAGGTGGTGGAACAATTGTTGTTGGATGTGTACTTGTTGTGGAAGGGCTGGCCGTAGTACTGGTTGATGTCCTTTTTGTAGAGGTTGTGACTGTTGTAGAGCTGATTGTTGTTGGAGATGTAGTGGACGTGGGCAAAGACGTAGATGTGGTACTGGTTGATGTTGTCTCAGCAGTTGTAGGGCTCGTTGTAGTAGAAGCCGAAGTACTAGTTGTAGTTGGTTCTGTGATTGTTGTTGGCATGGTTGTTGTGCTGAATGTTGTTGGAGTGGTACTTACAAAGGTTGTATAGGGAGACGTAGAACTTGTTGAGGTTTCTTCTGTACTGGAGATTGTTGATTGAGTGCTGGTTATTGTTGGTGGTAGAGTTGTACTGTCGGTTGTGATCTCAGTACTTACAGGTGTCGAAGGAACAGTTGACGTAACAACTGTAGTGGAACTTGTTGAGGTTTCTTCTGTAGTGAATATTGTTGAGGTTTCTTCTGTAGTGGATATTGTTGAGTATGTGCTAGTAATCGTTGATGGTAGTGTTGTACTTTCGGTTGTGAAATGAGTAGTTAGAGGTGTTGTAGGAATAGTTGACGTACCAACTGTAGTGAAGCTTGTTGAGGTTTCTTGTGTACTGGGCATTGTCGAGTACGTGCTAGTAATCGTTGATGGTAGTGTTGTACTTTCGGTTGTGAAATGAGTAGTTAAAGGTGTTGTAGGAACAGTTGACGTACCAACTGTAGTGAAGCTTGTTGAGGTTTCTTGTGTACTGGGCATTGTTGAGTACGTGCTAGTAATTGTTGATGGTAGTGTTGTACTACCGGTTGTGAAATGAGTACTTACAGGTGTCAAAGGAACAGTCGATGCACTCTTTGTAATGACACTGGACAAGGTTGATTGTGTATTGGTTACTGTTGTTGGCAGGGTTGTACTGCCTACGGTGAAATGAGTAGTGACGGTTGTTGAAGGTACAACTGAAGTACTGATGGTTGTGAACGTTTGTGTGGTTTCTTCTGTAATACCGGACGTTGATTCTGTAGTCGTAGAACTTTTTGTTGTTTGCTCGGTACTTATTGATGTTGAGGGAACAGCTGAAGTACTCCACGTTGTTACTTCGGTATATTTAGTTGTTGTAGGTAAAGGTGTAGTGTTGGTTGTGGTTTCTGTACTTATAGCAGTTGTTTCCGTCGTTTCGGGAGGAGACGTTGAGGTTTGGCTTGTTTCGATTGAAGTTAATGAGGTTTGTGAGGTTGGTTCAGTACTGGTGACGGTAGTGGTGGTGGTGGTGGTGGTGGTGGTGGTAGGAGGAGTAGTAATTAATGTAATTGTAGGGGTAATTTGGATCTGTGTATGTAAATCACTGGTGTCATCCATGTATCCCAATGATGGAAAACTAACTGTGCCGACGTCACTGTTAAGGGCGTAGATATTAACGGTGGCCCTTGCTGTGTTTGGGGTGCCAGGACTTATAGTAGTTCCTAAAACAGCAGAAGTGTTCACATAGATATCCGCTAAAAGGTTTTCATTTCCCAGATTGAATGAATACGTGGAGTTCCTTGATTGACTAGTAAAGGTGACATTTACAACCAATACCAAATCCACGTTTTTAGCAAGACACGGTCTCCCAGTACTGGTGCCAGGAGCGGCACTAGACGTATTGCTGGCACATTGAGGTATTGTGCCGTTGTACTGGGCTACGATGTGAGATATAACATTATTAGAAGATAGCATTTCCAGCGAAGTCTGAACAATTTTTGGATCGATTAAGTCATTCATTTTGGGTATATAGGCATCGATACGGATCAACGTGGGCTCATTGTGAAACACTGTGATATTCGTGGTGCTGAGATTTTCAGGGCTGGCATTTTTTCCTATGGAAAAAAGAAAGGGTCAAAAAAGAAGTTTCCCGTCTCTGTACACGGTTCCTCCTCCCCTACCAGGGTACAAGCCCTAGGTTTTACCCCTTAACTCTTAGGTGATGCAGACATTTTTAATTGTTGAGATTTCGTTTTTTACTCCCCGTATGCCAGAAGCCATAACTTTCTAACTTTTAGATTTCCGTAGTCATATGAGGGCTCGATTTTTGTAGGACAAGTTTTACTTCCAAAGGTTACCATTTATTATTCTGCACAATGTGCTGAGCAACAGAAAAAAATTCAGAATTGAAGTGAAATTTAGAAAAAAACGCAGTGCCGCCATTTTCTTATGGCTTTTGTTTTTACAGTTCCCATGCTATGTTAACGTTATTTTCTGGGTCGGTACGATCATGG
The DNA here is from genome assembly GCF_031893055.1 of Leptodactylus fuscus. NCBI lineage: Eukaryota > Metazoa > Chordata > Amphibia > Anura > Leptodactylidae > Leptodactylus > Leptodactylus fuscus. The sequence continues at coordinate 80,388,458 of NC_134275.1, forward strand.
TGATACCAAATTTTTCTGTTTTTTTTTCATAAATTTTGAAGAAAAAAAATTCTTTCTTTGAATTTATCACATTCTGACCCCTGTAACTTTTTTTTTTTTTTAATATTTCAGTGTTCTATGAGCTGTGTAAGGGGTCTTTTTTTTTGTGGGACGACATGTAGCTTTTATTGATCCTGTGTTGGGGAAGGCATGATGTTTTGATCATTTTTTATTCTATTTTTTTTTAAAGAGATAAATCGACAAAAAATGACAAATCAGCCATTTGGATTTTGTTTTTCTCCTGCTATGGCGTTTAACGTATGGGGCAAATATATTTATATTTTAATAGTTTGGGCATTTTCGGACTTGGGCCTATCTTGTTCATGTTTACTTTTATTTGTTTTAATTTCTATGTTATCTAGGGACAGGGTGGAGATTTAAACTTTTAGGGTTTTTTAAATATTTTTTTAAAACTTTTTTTTCAACTTTTTTTTTTCTTCGGATCACCTGTATTGCAGTCTATTTCAGATTCACTATATAACAACTTTGGATCGGTCGCCATATGTAATCACATGCACCAGGACACATTATACACGTCCTGGTGCGCATAAGGGTTAAAGGGAATGTGTCACTAAAAAATGGCCTTTTTTTAAAAAAAAAATCAAGTTTTACGTTAAATAGATCTTTAAAGAATTTTCGTTGATTTTTTTTTTTAAATTATGTTTTTCTATATATTTATATTTAAAAAATTTCCAAAAAATCTTGCAGTTCTGACTCTGATTACCCAGCCAAATAATATGCTGACAATTCCTGTTTTCTGTAGATTTCTTTGCAGCAGTGACCATAGGTGATATCACAGCTTTTTTTACTCTCCCCTCTGGGCAATGACCTCTGCAGAGGTCACAGAGCATGCCTAGAAAACTCTCCTGTAGAAGTCATTGTGTGTATGGTCCTTGGTCCATCTACAGGAGATAGGAAGTTGCAAACTATTTTTAGGCTTAGTAGTAAGAGTTGGTATTGCAAGAAGCTTTTGATTTTTTTTAAAAAATATAGATAGTAAAATGGAAAATTAAAAATGTCATCACCAAAACTTCTTAAAAAACACAATTTACACAATAGTAATTTCTTGGCAACACATTACCTTTAAATCTATTTATTTTAGATAAAAGACCCCCCTACCTAATTCCTGATTCCTAATCCCTTCAGACTAGTGACTTATTCTTTGTGGCTGGCATCATATATTTAGCAAGTTTAATACCTTAGAATACACGCAAAAGTCTAAATGTATGTGTAAGTGAAATGTAATCTATTAAATAACTTTTTGAAAAAAAATTACCAATTAATCTGAACCAGTAATTTAGTATTAACAAAGTAGCGAACCAGAAGATTCCACCAAGAGCATGAAAAACCAAAAAATGGAGGATGAATTATATTCAGCAATTAAATAACATTAATAAATAGCATTAATAATAAAAAGTAAAAAAAAAAAAAAAAAAATCTCGTTCCCAAGGACCATAAAATGGAACATTTGGATATTTTTAGAATTTTTTAATTACATATATGTAGAAATAATGAAATGATTGTGGCAGCAGCAAAATAATCCAGAGATAAAGAGTTAAGTGATAGAAGGAGATTAGAGTTACAGCTATTACGTAGCCAAAGCCGGCCACAACGTAAGAGAGTCGTAGGCAAAATTGTCGCTCGGCCAACTGCTTTTCTTTCCCCAATTTTATTCCTAAATATGTGATCTAGAATTCAACAGATTAGGAAATTATTTTTACTATTCACAGTAACTCATTGGCCAATCCCAACACAATAGTCAGATTTTAGTCAAAACGACTATATAAGCGTCTGTAGACCAAGTCTTGGATTTAACTGTATCATGTTCCTCGTAGAACGTAGTAGGCGTGACAAAGGCAGGACAATATTCTGTGCACCCCAAATGTCTCAAAAATATAATGTAATTAGAAGTGGAATCTACGGGACCCAAATATTAGACCACAACTGACTTTTCTTGTGACCAGCAGGCATGGGTAGTCGACTGCCCGAGGCCTAGAAGTTTAAAGCCACTGCCAGAACAAGATGCGAAGAAAACCTGTTACTGAAGAAGATGGGGGCAGCGATGGAGAGTTCTCTTGCAGCATTTGGGACACCTCCAGTGCTGCGAGAGAACTCATTTGCATACTGACAAAAACCAGATTATATACTGAACGGTGGCTCGGAGAAGACATCTAAAGGTAGGAGACGAATAGCCTTTCTTAAAGCTATTCTTATGTGGTACAAGGAAAAAAATTAGTCTTAATGATAGGATCCCTTTAATTTTGGCAGACCTAATAGAACAAATTATTCTCAATCCATACACATTATAGAATTCCAACAAACCCAAGATACATCAAATTTACGGTGATAAAATGTAAGAGTATTCTGATGACCAGTAGATAAGAAACCAACTACGGGGTCAACTAAAAAAGTTCACTAACGACCTCTGAACCTATATGACGGTCTTAATTTTGGGGGGTTTGACTTTCCTTTCTCTATAGTAAAAATTCTTAAAATTGAATTTCTTACCAATCATACACAAGGCCAATAAGATGGATATCCGGAGCCTTAGTCCCATGTCTTTCCTCCGTCCCCAGCCAAGTCGAAAGCCACTAGGCTACAGAGAGCAGGTTGTGTATATACAGCGAAGGACGAAGGGTGGGTCTATTATCACATCCCTCATGTGTATGGGAGCACTTTCTATGAAGAGCTGATAACCTCCGACCTCTGCCTGTATGTTCAGCAATTATTAACATCATTGTGCGGGTAACCGCAAATACATGAAACCAATGTCCGTCAACGCTAGACTTAGAGACGTGCTGATGGGAATTATTATTATTAATGTGATTGTAACCTTAGTTGGAATGATGATCTATAGCCCTAAAAGTCCAATAATGTCAGAAATATCAGGGATTATAGATATAAGAAGTGTTCTGGAAGGATATTGGCAATGCGCAAACTATAGGTGGATGGCTTGGAAGAAGTGCCCATTTGCAGGCAGTTTCATTTGCAATCCACCGGCCCCCAGAACAATGCAGGAAGGAAGTACCACCCCGCGCATGCGCCCCCACCGTTAGCAGCCATTTGATTTGGCATAGAACAGAATAATATCAAACTATAAGGAAGTGGGGTCCCATATAGCTTTCCTACCACTACCTCCATCCAAGCAATGTTAGGTGATTTCCTACAAAGCCCATTGGCCTCCAAATCTAAAGGGGTAAAACCTCTATATCTCCTTATAGCCAATGATCTTTATACCAAATCCCCTCCCATTTTAAAATGGGAATCTGATCTAGGCTGTAGTTTTGATGTGGCAGAGCGGAACGGCGCCTTAACCTGGGCTCATAGAGCAACTTCCGGGAACAATACAATACCACAATACCACAATACCATCGGGAACAATACCACAAGCGTCTCTTACGATGGTATTATACCCCATTGAGACTCTCAAGATTTTACCCAACTTCTTCACCATTTTGCTGGAGGGATTGTGGACAAACTGGCTCACTCTACCATATTTTTTGGAGCTGCCCTTATATTGTTCCATTCTGGCATGCCACTCTTAACATACTCAGCTACTACACAGTCCACATTAATGTGACCACCTGTCAAAATCCAGAATGACCACCTTTGGCAGAGCGGACCACTGTGAGACGTGCAGGAAGAGAGGGGATGTTGTGATGATGTCACTGGGATGTTGGGCCATGCTGACTCCAGGGCCGTGGCCAGCTGCGCTAGGTTACGCGGTTGAGCATCCATGGCGCGAACAACCCAATCAAGGTGGTCCCACAGATTCTCGATTGGGTTCAAGTCCAGGGAATTTGCTGGCCAAGGGAGTACGGTAAACTCATCCTGGTGCTCCTCGATCCACGCACGTACAATGCGAGCTTCATGACACGTTGCGTTGTCCTGCTGGTAGATGCCATCATCCTGAGGAAAAACAATTGGCATGTAGGGTGAACATGGTCTGCAAGGATAGATGCATACTTGTGTTGTTCCATCGTGCCTTCCACAATGATGAGTGCAACCAGATGGCTGATGACACGTGCCTTCTGCCATTGCTTATTTAACGTTGACATCAAAAGTAGGCGGTGGTCACATTAATAGGACTGGACTGTGTATATTCACTGCGCAATAGATCCGTCCGCACCTCTGTCTCTCCTCTTGCTGGGGATCCACAAATCCCCCCACCCCCCATCACTGCTCCCTTACTTGTCACTTTCTTCAGGCTGCCCACCTATTAATTGCCCGCCACTGGAAATCTTTACACACCCCATCCCTTGCTGAACCTCTCTCTATTATCTCCAATACCTGAATGCAGGAGCACCTGTTGGCTTGTCAAGAGGGAAAGCTTAAGACGTTCTTCTCACGATGGTCCTTGTGGCTGCCATGCCACCATCTTCCTTCTGACTAGCTAGTAAGATGAGCCCATCCCTCTTATGTTCCTCTATTCTTCCAAAATATATTTATTGATACCAAACATTCAGTCTTAGAAGGTTGGTCCTAACCCCTCTTCCTTTTCGGTTCTCCCCTACCTTCACCCTTATGTTGCCATATTGTTTCTCCTTTGTTCTCTCTATACTGTTACATAATTAATGTCCTCTCCGAGAGGCGTCCACCACATGCCATTGTTCGTACCATTTTGTTTTCTTGGTCCTTTTTATATGACCTATTGTTCTAGTGTTTTTGTTCTTTGGAAAACTTTAATAAAAATGATTCAAAAGAAGAAGAGGCTGGTGGTAGCTGTAATAGTGAGAATTCCATCCGATGTGCAGCCTTGGCACCCAAATAATTTGCTTGGGGTCAAGTAAGCTTGGGTGGTGGTGGCAATGGCCGACTGGTTTCCACTGCTGGTGTTTGTGGCAATCATGTTCCATTGGGGAATTTTTTGTTCCTTGCCAAATGACGTCCGGGTTCTTTTCTGGGTCCCAAGTGATATTCTCGGGGTCATAGACTCCTTTCCATTTCAGAGTATATTCTAGCTTTTTCAGCAGCTTGTAATTTGCCCAGGATTTTTGAGTGATGGCCAACACTGTAGGGATTAGACATGTGGGACACTGACCCATCGATAGAACAATAGGGCTGTGCTTTTATTATTTATCCAAGAACAGACCGTTGTGGCTGTACCTGGGGTTGAGATTTCAGGATCGTTTTTACAATCCAATTTTTGACCATTTTCCATCCGATCCCGATCATGAAATTCGCTCGCTCGCTGATCGGGATCCAATCTTTCCCGATCCCGATCACTGAACCCTAGTGGATATCCCTGACCTACATCTGTATACGTGATTCTGTGCTGGGATAAACATCAATGGACTTTAATATTTGCTTCATTCTATGGATCCATAACGTTTCTGGGGGTTGGTCCTCCGGGACACATTGATGCCCTGAATTTGGGGTGTGGCCCATTCTACTAGTGACATGCCTGTGATTTTAGGTTATTGTTACTTTAACCATTGGCTAACCCCATCACTTTTTTTTGCATTTTAGAGCAGAACCTGTGATAATCTGAGCGATAAGTGCGGTATTATGGTCAAACACCGCCTGTTACCTTCCATTTCTCAGAATATAAGTGACGTGATGTGAGTCTTAGATACGGGACTAGAAGGGTTTCAGTCCTTTATTTGATATTCATGGCGTGATTACCTACATAGTAAGATAAGTAATGTCTTTTAGAGACAAAGGAGCGAGAAATATTTTATATATGTAAATTCCTATCCAGTGTGCGAAGGAATTCTTTACATTCAGCAGTATTATCAGCTCTGCTGTGTTTGTATTACTGCGATATACCTCGACAATGTCAGATGAAGGCCAATGTAATACCGTATAATGTAATGTCACATGGTTGGCGGGGTGGGGGGTATTTACAGTATTTCACAATGACACATACAAAGCTAATGTATAGGTTGTTACCTGCTATATTAACATTTCATGGGTGCCTAATAATCATATATAATACCCAATGATAATCAAATAGCAATGCACAGAACTTATTGTATCCAGGCCTGTAACTGTGACTATAAGAGGCCGTATGTCCAGATGAAACATTGTTTGCCTCTTGAAGGTAATCTAAAGGGATCACTCCAGCAAACTATCATCTTACTCACTCAGGCTGTTGTTAATGTCCGTTGCTGTCTTCCATCATAGGATGACAGCAACGGACATCAAACTGTTGCAGAGAACGGTCACGGACTGATTCTCTATCCATTCCCATTAAAGCTAATAAATAACATGATGGACACGATCTCCTGTTATGTTTGTTTACTTTGTAATGGAAGATAAATTTGTGCAGGAAGATAGCGTCTGCCATGTTGTTTAATGGAAACGGAGACAGAATCAGTCTGTGTTCATTCTCTGCAACGGTTTAATGTCTGTTGCTGTCAACCTATGATGGAAAACAGCAACGGACATTAACAACAGCCTTACTATAATGGGTTGTTGTTTCCATTGTGCTACACACAGCACAGTCTGTCTCTCCTGAACGGCATCTGTTTCTAGGATCGTCTTCATGATGGGAAATAATCTGTAACCAGGGCTTCTGGTAGAGGAGATTTAGCCCAATTTCCCTATGTGATGCATGAACAAGGTATCATGGGGCATGTCATTTCCTAAGACACGGGCTGCAGCAAGATATCCATTGTGATTCCCCCAGGATGATATGGTATCATTTGGTTTTATCCTATAAGCTTACACCGTTACATACGAGAGGGAGTTAGAAGAGATGACCCGACTGGAGCGTAACAAGCCGGGTTCATTACTCCAGATGATAATAATAACACGTCTGGCTTGTGCCGAACAAGTTGAACCCGAGACGAACTGAAGGATCTAAGCTTTGTGAATATTCGGCAAAATGAATCTCTAGCGGTTCGCTCATCTCTACCATTGTGTTATATCTGTCTAATGAATAAATTAAAGTTTTTACCCAAATTTGACCTATATTAAAAGTAGACACTTTCCATTCATTCATCCTTTGACTTAAACATGACTGTGTAATCTGATCATTCTTTCAGAACAGCACCCCCTATGGTTGTTTGCGCCACTGCAGCAAGTCCACATTTATGTAAATTAGTGCACCCACAGACAAAGTGGTGCCCTTTATGAAGTTGCACATTGGAATAAGAAACTTCACATTGACATGTCAACGAAAAGTTGCACGGAAGTCAAGCAAAAAAATTATGACACGTAACAATACGCACTTGGAACGTGACAGTCGCAGAGAACCCAAACGTGTTGGAGTATGGTTCCAAGTAGGGAGGAGTGAACTAATTTGGTTAGAACTGGATTTTTCAAAGGTTTCAGATTCTACCCAAACCCTAAACCTTTGAGGTTTGCCACCCACGAGACATTATTATACTGTGGGGTCTCCTCACTTCTCCTGGGCCCCCCGTGGCCACCTGACATACACTTCATGCCACTACTAGCACCCCGGAGTCACCACTGAAGCCTGTGATTGGACCTCATTGGTCACATGGTGTGTGTTGAGGACACAACACTGGGTAAAGGTGTGCCTCGGTGGTGACCCCTGAGGTGGTTGATGTCATTCAGAGGAGAGAAGAGGCCTGAAGAGGACACTGGACGTCGTGAAGAGGCCCAGGAGAGGTTGTGACGTTGACGTGTCCCATGTGACTATTGAAGCCCAATCGTACTCCGCAGTGGTGACCCCATAGCCAGAAGATGCCTAAAGGGAATGTCGGGGCACTGCTGGACAATATAAGGATCCCCAACAGAGGTCAGGCAAGGGAAGTATATCAGTTGGTTATTTTTACTCACCCTTCCTTGGCCCTCACTTACTAAACTCTGGGATCTAGGAAGAGTTCAGCCCCAAACTAACTGAGGGGGGCTGAACCTCACAAATATTTGGGAAAATGAATCTTGTAAGGATCACCTGTGTCTAGTCTTAAGTAGCATGCCATTCTTCAGTGGAAGTTTGTGACTTTGCTTTGTTTCTACAGCCAAATCTTAGCGCTAAGAGTGTTTCGTGACAGTAGGTCCTGGACAAGAGGCACAACTGTTGTATTTGTGCAACTTTTTGTCACCATTTAGCCCAATTCTAAGATTAAGACTACATAGTTGTGCAACAAAAATTTCAATGTATCTTTAAGAAGTCACATGGCGAAACGCAACAATGCAAAAGTTGCTTGACGGTAAGTCACAGACAAGTTGCACAATTGTTTCTTTCTGCTACTCTTTGTTGTCACAATGTATCCCAAGCCTTATGGAACACGGTCGGGTAAAAGTGTGGTGAATGTTGCAGTAATCCGGCCGGGATGATGGGTCAGGGTTATTAGACTTCCATTTAATATTCCATTTATTTGATCTATTGATATGTAACCTGTTGGAACAAACCCAATAATACAAAGCCAGGACGGGTAGTCAGCAGCAATATCAATACTTTATTGTAAACATTTCATGGAAAAAGTCTGAATGAGACCATATTATCATGGACAGGACTATTATCAGAGCCTCGGCTCTTCATGGTCATAAATTAACAAATAATGAATTTACATAAGCAGAAGGAACATTGTCTTCATGTCTGTAGCGTGGAGGAGAACACTCGGGATACTTGGGAGGTCGGGAAATCACTGTTGTTGTCCCCGGCAGCCTATATTTTGTAGGTAGACGTCATTGCTGCATTGGTTCTGTTTGCACATCTTTGCACCACAACAGATCTAATATAGAAGGACGGAGGAGAAAATTGTGGTCAGTAATAGAAAATCTGAGAGTCACGTAGCCAAATCTCCAAGTAGTCTTAAGGGCTCGGGGGAAATTCTTTTTCCAATTTTTACAAAATACAGATATGTCCTTGCAGAGAGAAGCCGTCCTAGGGCAAGGACATGTTATGGTGCCCTTGGAGCCCCGCTAAGGTTCGTTTAGTTCCTATGGCTATTACCCCAACGGTTTGCAAATAAGGGGTGAGGAGATTTAGCCCAAGGTAGAAAGTGGAAAACAAATACAGGAACAAAACCCGGCCCTATAATTGGGGTCTCTTTATGATCTTTACTTTGGGTTCCTCACTCTTCCACCTACACCATTGCCTTATGTATGGTGAAGGAGGGAGTAACTAGCCAAAGCGGCCATTGTAATATAATATATGTAAATCAAAATCAAGATAGTTCAAGCAGTTCATTGGGCAACATAAAGAATATAAGTATAGAATTACTGTCTGTGTGTTACTTACCATACCCAAGAAGCCTAATACAATGATGGCCAGGATGATACTGAGCAAGACTATGACCGCGATCTGCCAGTCACAAATTCTGTTTTGGCCGGCTGCAGAGAAAAACATATTAATAGTAATATCTTTATCTATCTATCTATCTATCTATCTATCTATCTATCTATCTATCTCCTATCTATCTATCTATCTATCTATCTATCTATCTATCTATCTATCTCCTATCTATCTATCTATCTATCTCCTATCTATCTATCTATCTATCTATCTATCTATCTATCTATCTCCTATCTATCTATCTATCTATCTATCTATCTCCTATCTATCTATCTATCTATCTATCTATCTATCTCCTATCTATCTATCTATCTATCTATCTATCTATCTATCTCCTATCTATCTATCTATCTATCTATCTATCTCCTATCTATCTATCTATCTATCTATCTATCTATCTATCTATCTCCTATCTATCTATCTATCTATCTATCTATCTATCTATCTATCTCCTATCTATCTATCTATCTATCTATCTATCTATCTATCTCCTATCTATCTATCTATCTATCTATCTATCTATCTATCTATCTATCTATCTTTCTATCTATCTATCTATCTATCTATCTATCTATCTTTCTATCTATCTATCTATCTATCTATCTATCTATCTATCTTGCCTATAGGACAAATAAGTGTAAGTTATAGCATACGTAGAAACTGTAGCCATAGGTTAGATACATTTCTAGCTAATGTCTAGATTGACATCCATAGGAATGTTACTATAAGGCACATATAGTATATAAGGCACATATAGTATATAATGCACATATAGTATATAAGGCACATATAGTATATAATGCACATATAGTATATAAGGCACATATAGTATATAATGCACATATAGTATATAAGGCACATATAGTATATAATGCACATATAGTATATAAGGCATATATAGTATATAAGGCACATATAGTACATATATTAAGTACAAGCTCTACTTACTGCCCCGACATGACTGGCTCAGGCCTCCTGCAAAGGAAGAGATGGAAAGGAGATTATTAGAATTGATGATATACATAGACATATCCATCACATACACTGTCTACCAATAAGTTCTGTGGGGTTGGAGTTATGGTCTGGGGGTGTTTCTCCTGGTATGGGCTCGGACCCTTGGTCATAGTAAACTCAACGCTGATGTCTATTGTACTATGTCAGATAACAGTGTGCTGCCTCCATTATGGCGGTTCTATGGGTCCGACCAATGTTACTTCCAGGATGACAACGCCAGCTATCATGTAGTGAGGTCTACCATGGCTTGGTACAGAGACAGTAAGGTTAACTTACTGGACTCCCCTGCCCAAAGCCCAGACATGAACCCTATCGAGCACCTCTGGGACAAGTTGGATTGCCGAACTAAGACGGCCGACCAAAATCGGTAAAATAATTTACCTGTCTTCTCCAAGCTGAATGGAATAAAATACCCCTAGCCGTTAGATAGATAGGAGATAGATAGATAGATAGATAGATGGATAGATAGATAGATAGATAGATAGATAGGAGATAGATAGATAGATAGATAGATAGATAGATAGATAGATAGGAGATAGATAGATAGGAGATAGATAGATAGATAGATAGATAGATAGATAGATAGGAGATAGATAGATAGATAGATAGATAGATAGATAGATAGGAGATAGATAGATAGATAGATAGATAGATAGATAGATAGATAGATAGGAGATAGATAGGAGATAGATAGATAGAGAGAGAAAGAGATAGATAGATAGATAGATAGATAGATAGATAGGAGATAGATAGATAGATAGATAGATAGATAGATAGATAGATAGATAGGAGATAGATAGATAGATAGATAGATAGATAGATAGATAGGAGATAGATAGATAGATAGATAGATAGGAGATAGATAGATAGATAGATAGATAGATAGATAGATAGGAGATAGATAGATAGATAGATAGATAGATAGATAGATAGATAGATAGGAGATAGATAGATAGAAGATAGATAGATAGATAGATAGATAGATAGATAGATAGGAGATAGATAGATAGATAGATAGATAGGAGATAGATAGATAGATAGATAGATAGATAGATGATAGATAGATAGATAGATAGATAGATAGATAGGAGATAGATAGATAGATAGATAGATAGATAGGAGATAGATAGATAGGAGATAGATAGATAGATAGATAGATAGATAGATAGATAGATAGATAGGAGATAGATAGATAGATAGATAGATAGATAGATAGGAGATAGATGGATGGATGGATGGATAGATAGATAGATAGATAGATAGATAGATAGATAGGAGATAGATAGATAGATAGATGGATGGATGGATAGATAGATAGATACATAGATAGGAGATAGATAGATAGATAGATAGATAGGAGATAGATAGATAGATAGATAGATAGGAGATAGATAGATAGATAGATAGGAGATAGATAGATAGATAGATAGATAGATAGGAGATAGATAGATAGATAGATAGGAGATAGATAGATAGATACATAGATAGGAGATAGATAGATAGATAGATAGATAGATAGTATATAGAGCGTATATTTCTATTACATCTATCAAGTTAACATTGTAACAACCTGTAACAATCGCTTCTCTGTAACTTTTGACTCTTCTGCTACATCTGACAACCTCTCCACTTCTATCTTACTTTCGTGTCCTTCTCTGACACCAGCAACAATCAGCAGATTTCTACCATGACTTACTGCCGTTCTTCTCTAGGACCTACCTGTGATCTGGAGACAGACGAGGAGCACTATGGGGAGGTAGGAGGCCATTTTGAAGTGCGGTCCGATGTTTTCTGTTTCTTTTTTAAGGAGCTTATAAAGCCGCCAGCTGCTATATATCAGGTTCCTCCTCCCCCGAGGTCACGCACAAACACGTTTCTCATCTCCCTTCGGATTTCCTAATCGCTTCTATTGTGATGACGAGAACGTGACATGTGATAGCAGCGACATTCCTGACATAGCCACCTGTCCCCCATCATCGCTCTCCCCACATTCCCAGCATGCTTTCCCCAATGAATCCCGTTTGATAACTTGTTGGGTGTCATTGTGCCAGGTGTAATTGATATAGTTTAGGTATCAATGATACTCCCTAATAGCTGTGTTCAATATAATTATAGTTTGTGACATCCTATACTTAGCCTTGGGATGATAGATTGCAGATTAATAACCAGGTCTAATAACTCGCTGAATAATAGAATCAACAGAAAAGTCAAATCTGACGTCTCGTAACTCAGGAACTGTGTCAGGCTCCGTATTCTGTGCTCAGGGATTGTTACTCTGAATGGTATACAGACCCCTCAACCCAATGCAACAAAGCAACCAATGACCGGCCCCTGCTTAGACATTGTCTCATGGCTGATAAGAAGTTCTCCATGTCTTGATGAAATAGTCTTATAGAGAACCCCGCAGTGCACCAATGTAGCACTCTGCCTACTGACCTGTCAGGATACTATCTCACCCCGCTGAGCCATTACAATGTAACGTCTGCTGCCATAAACTGTCCTAATATCTGCAGCTCCTGGTTTCTCCTCGCTGGTCCATTCGGCTCCTTGCCGACCCATTTTGTTGCCCAGGTTATACGATGATATCTTGAAGAATCACTTTAATGACTTACTTTCCTTCTCATATTGAGATGCAATAAAGTTTATAGCTACATTCATTCCTTGGCTGACACGCTCTTCTCCCTTTCATATTTACAGTCTTAAGTAGGGTTGAGCAATCAGAAGAGATCAGATCCCGATCGGTGATCAAGCAAATTTCACGATCGGGATCGGCTGGAAAATGATTGAGAATCAGATTTTAGAAACGATCCTGAAATCTCAAGATCGTCTCAACCCTACCCCATGAACATAAAGTAACTAGGGATGAGCGATCGGGATCGGGAGAGATCGGATTCCAATTGGCAATCGAGCAAATTTCACGATCGGGATCGGCTGGAAAATGATCGGATATCCGATTTTAAAAACGATCTTGAAATCTCAACCCTTGTCCTAAGGCCCGGTTCACATCTGCATTGGGACCGTTCCGTTCTCCTCCAAGCAGTAGTTTTCTCTCTGCATTTTTCGAGCGGAAACCGAGCGGATACCACATGGATCCCCTTATAGTCTATGGGGTCGGCGCGTTTCCTTAGGTAACTGGTTTTTTATCCAGATAGGTTTCTGTTTGGGGGGGTCCCCACGCAGACTCCGCAGAATCCCCAAACGAAAACCCGAACACAGATGTGAATCAGCCTTACCACTGATCTCCTGTTCTCTCCCATTGATCCACCACCATAACACGTCTCTGTCTTCTTCTGTATATCCACCATCCATCCAATCTCCTGTTCTCTCTGTTCCACTGCTGATCCCTGATCTCTCTTCCACTTTCCTTCCCTGCTGGTCCCCATTTCTTCCCTGCTGATCTGTACCTTATTATAATATGATTTGGCGACCTCCTTCTGTCCTCTTCTACAATGGATAAGATACAATCAGCTCATGATGTATCCAATGTTCTGGACCTATTCAATTAATAATGAACAACAGAACCCCCAAATAACTAGAGGGACATTCCTTGTCATAGACACAGTCACCCATTAGGAGGGGAATCTAGACCCTTCCTCCATCTCTGTCACCATCAAGGATTCACTTATGGACCGGCTATCAGGTGACGCTGTGAGTGACCCGCTGACAACAAAATTACCGCCTGACAACTTCCTGTTATAGAAATGGAAAGTAGAAATATGGAGAATAAGTTTGGTTAGACAGAATAAGACTATGTGGTCAGGTATCTGGGATCTCATCCAAGGACAGTTGTGGATTTAAGCATTAGTCAAAGGGACCGCCCCCGAGGAGCAGATAGAGATGGCACTGAAATACTGGCCTACGTTTCCATCTTAGCATTTCACGATGTGTTTGGTATAATCTCATATCTTCTTAGTACATTGATAGATTAAAGTTTAGAGTTAGATATTGTTATAGTTTGGCTATAGATACAAATATATTGATAGTCATGTGACTCTTCCAGAATTTGGACCCCTACCTAGCAAAGGCTTTGTATAAATAAAGTATAATTTGCTTTGCAGTAACTGAGGATCACCAGGAGATGGCGCGCACTATCTGTCCCGGTGATCGCTGGTTACACATGACATCATTGTAATGAAGTACTGCGATGTTTCCAGGCGTTGATTTATTTACACTTTTCGGTATGGTAAATGTGACCTGTCCAGCGGCCCATTATATCTGTAAGGGATCATTTACATTCAGGACATTGGAATGAGCTGAGCTCAGGATTTCTGTTATTACTGCAAAGTCCTAGTTATAGTGACCGGAGGAAACGGCGAAATCCATCAGAAGTCCCCAATATAATAATAATAATAATAATAATAATAATAATAATAATAATAATAATAATAATCACCAATATCAGACTCATTACCCGTAGGCTAGGTTCACACTTGTATTTGGGTCTGCTTAGGGACCTGAAAAACGGAATACCCTATTCGATTAAAAAGCGTTACCCGGGGAAACTCCTGCACCATATAGACTGTAATGGAGTCCGGGGTCCGCCTGAAATCAGCAAAGAGAAAAGATCTATCTATCTATCTATCTATCTATCTATCTATCTATCTATCTATCTATTTCCTATCTATCTATCTATCTATCTATCTATCTATCTATCTATCTTCTATCTATCTATCTATCTATCTATCTATCTATCTAACTATCTATCTATCTATCTCCTATCTATCTATCTATCTATCTATCTATCTATCTATCTATCTATCTCCTATCTATCTATCTATCTATCTATCTATCTATCTCCTATCTATCTATCTCCTATCTATCTATCTATCTATCTATCTATCTATCTATCTCCTATCTATCTATCTATCTATCTATCTATTTCCTATCTATCTATCTATCTATCTATCTATCTATCTATTTCCTATCTATCTATCTATCTATCTATCTATCTATCTATCTATCTCCTATCTATCTATCTATCTATCTATCTATCTCATTATCTATCTCATTATCTATCTATCTATCTATCTCCTATCTATCTATCTATCTATCTATCTATCTATCTATCTATCTATATCTCCTATCTATCTATTTCCTATCTATCTATCTATCTATCTATCTATCTATCTATCTCCTATCTATCTATCTATCTATCTATCTATCTCCTATCTATCTATCTATCTATCTATCTATCTATCTATCTATCTATCTATCTACCTCCTATATCTATCTATCTATCTATCTATCTATCTATCTATCTATCTATCTATCTCCTATCTATCTATCTATCTATCTATCTATCTATCTATCTATCTATCTACCTCCTATATCTATCTATCTATCTATCTATCTATCTATCTATCTATCTCCTATCTATCTATCTATCTATCTATCTATCTCCTATCTATCTATCTATCTATCTATCTATCTATCTATCTATCTCCTATCTATCTATCTATCTATCTATCTATCTATCTCCTATCTATCTATCTATCTATCTATCTATCTATCTATCCATCCATCCATCCATCCATCTATCTATCTATCTATCTATCTATCTATCTATCTATCTATCTATCTCCTATCTATCTATCTATCTATCTATCTATCTATCTATCTCCTATCTACCTATCTATCTCATTATCTATCTATCTATCTATCTATCTATCTATCTATCTCCTATCTATCTATCTCATTATCTATCTATCTATCTATCTATCTATCTATCTATCTATCTATCTATCTATCTATCTATCTATATCTCCTATCTATCTATCTATCTATCTATCTATCTATCTATCTATCTATCTCCTATCTATCTATCTATCTATCTATCTATCTCCTATCTATCTATCTATCTATCTATCTATCTATCTATCTATCTATCTATCTACCTCCTCTATCTATCTATCTATCTATCTATCTATCTATCTATCTATCTATCTATCTTCTATCTATCTATCATCTATCTATCTATCTATCTATCTATCTATCTATCTATCTATCTATCTATCCATCCATCCATCCATCCATCCATCCATCCATCCATCCATCCATCCATCCATCCATCCATCCATCCATCCATCTATCTATCTATCTATCTATCTATCTATCTATCTATCTATATCCATCAGTTGTTCAGCGTGATGTTTCCCAATTTCCAAAATGTAACTTTTTTTAAATGTAAGTCTTACAAAATTGGATTTTTTTACATTACTAATACAATACTTCATGTTGTATGGGGTAAAGTTATTTCTCACCACTGCCTTTGCTGCTTTATTGTACAAATGTTTTCTATTGCCTGCACTGCCTGTATCCTCCAGCAGGGGGCGCTTATGTAATATAAATCATTCTGACAAGTCGGGTGCCCTGTACAATGATTCTGCTATTAACCCCTTAATGACACGGCGTAGTTTGGGTTGTCAAAGGTCGGCAGCTTTTGTAATATTTTCCATCCCCACCTTGCAAAATTCTGAACTTTTTCATTTTTCTCTCCACATAGCTATGTGAGGGCTTATTCTTTGTGTGATGAGTTGTAGTTTTCATTGACACTATTTTGGGTTCCATATAATGTTTTGATTAGCTTCCACTAACGTTTCTGGGGGGTCTGTGTGAAAACCTCCATAATTCTATCTATTTATTTCTAACTATTTTCTGCACTTTGTTTTGCGGTGTTCGCTCTGCATTATATATGACCTGGCAGCTTTGTCCGGGGAAGGCGTCCTTACGATTATGGCGATACCAGATTTATATTGGTTTTATCATGTGTTACCACTTTTATTAATACAATAAAGGATTTGTCTGGGGTCACCATATTCTGTTTTGTTCTCGGAGCGATGTGAGGGCTTCTTTTTTGTTGGGCGACTTGTAGTTTTCATTGGAGACAACCTTTGGTATAATTGCTATTTTTAGGGAGGGTGAAGGGATCAGAATACATGATTTGCACATTATATACATTTATGGCATTCACCTTATGGAATAAATAACATTATTTTTGGATAATGGAGACTTTTATGCAAATGGTGATAATTAACGTGTGTGTTTACATATTTTTATATTCTATTTTTTTTTTTTTTTTTAATACTTTCTTTAACGCTTTTTTTTTTTTAACTTTATAAAATATTTTTACAGTCCCGTAAGGAGACTTGGCCCTGATATGTCTTGATCCACAGTGCAAGGTACAGAAATACTTCTGTATTGCAATCCATTACACAGAATATCTATATGCAATAGGGAAAGGAAGTCAGGAGCCACAATTTTATTAAGATGACAGTAACCTATCTATCTGCAGGACTGGGGTGATATGCTGGTTCTGGTGACAATAACCTATCTATCTGCAGGACAGGGGTGATATGCTGGGTCTGGTGACAGTAACCTATCTATCTGCAGGACAGGGGTGATATGCTGGGTCTGGTGACAGTAACCTATCTATCTGCAGAGCTGGGGTGATATAATGGTTCTGGTGACAGTAACCTATCTAGCTGCAGGGCTGGGGTGATACACTGGGTTCTGGTGACAGTAACCTATCTATCTTCAGGGCTGGGGTGATATGCTGGTTCTGGTGACAGTAACCTATCTATCTGCAGGGCTGGGGTGATATACTGGTTCTGGTGACACTAACCTATCTATCTGCTGGGCTGGGGTGATAGGCTGGGTCTGGTGACAGTAACCTATCTATCTGCAGGACTGGGTGATATGCTGGTTCTGGTGACAGTAACCTATCTATCTGCAGGGCTGGGGTGATATGCTTGTACTGGTGACAGTAACCTATCTATCTGCAGGACTGGGGTGATATTCTGGGTCTGGTGACAGTAACCTATCTATCTGCAGGGCTGGGGTGATATGCTGGGTCTGGTGACAGTAACCTATCTATCTGCAGGGCTGGGGTGATATACTGGGTCTGGTGACAGTAACCTATCTATCTGCAGGGCTGGGGTGATATGCTGGTTCTGGTGACAGTAACCTATCTATCTGCAGGGCTGGGGTGATATGCTGGGTCTGGTGACAGTAACCTATCTATCTGCAGGGCTGGGGTGATATGCTGGTTCTGGTGACAGTAACCTATCTATCTGCAGGGCTGGGGTGATATGCTGGTTCTGGTGACAGTAACCTATCTATCTGCAGGGCTGGGGTGATATACTGGTTCTGGTGACAGTAACCTATCTATCTGCAGGGCTGGGGTGATATACTGGTTCTGGTGACAGTAACCTATCTATCTGCAGGGCTGGGGTGATATGCTGGTTCTGGTGACATTAACCTATCTATCTGCAGGGCTGGGGTGATATGCTGGTTCTGGTGACAGTAACCTATCTATCTGCAGGGCTGGGGTGATATGCTGGTTCTGGTGACAGTAACCTATCTATCTGCAGGGCTGGGGTGATATGCTGGTACTGGTGACAGTAACCTATCTATCTGCAGGGCTGGGGTGATATACTGGTTCTGGTGACATTAACCTATCTATCTGCAGGGCTGGGGTGATATACTGGGTCCCATGACAACTCCCTTTAAAATCCCACATGTAAAGTAAGGAGTCTGTTGTTAAAATCTTGACCCCCCCCCCCTCCCCCACACACACTGTTGCTATCCATTCCCATGTGACTGTGTCTTGTACTGTAGGTTAGTCCCATTCTATATGGCTGCAGTACCTGCTATAGTCACACAGAACTCCTCCGCTCTCAGTATACGTGCTGACTACTTTGAGCTGCCCCTAGAGGGCGCTGTGCATTTACTGCTTATTCTTAGAGGCAGAACCTAATAATAACAAAGGATCCAGTGAGATTTCTTTTCCTGGTGTTGTCTTGTATACACTGGTGTATATTTGTGTCTCTGCAGAGGGTGTGACGCTGTTTCTATAAATAGGGCTGTATCTCTTACTACTTTATGTCTCATAGCTCCATTTTCCTTTTCAACCATTCACAATGCAGTGGGGTGCAGCACGTGGTAACCTACCAACGCCTTGCAACGCTCAATCCCCCATCAGGGCAAAATTTGCAAAAATGCACATGACTTTCTTCTATCTTACACCTGTATGCTGGAAACCACAGCGAAGGACGGAGTCGGAAACAGTCGAAAACACTTGAGTAGAAGTAGAACGTCTTCTGATCCCGTCTTTTTGTAGAGGCAACTAGATCAGCTGATCGGTGCGGGGTCCGGGTGTCAGACTCTCACCGATTCTCTAGATCCATATGAAATAACTTGGGGGCCACAAACCCCCTTTAATAAATGCATGAACAGAACAGATTGAAGAATCCTGATACATTTAGTTCTTTAATCAATGTATCACATTGGACACGTTTTATTTTTACATTCTGCTTTTTAAAAAAAATTCTCCAGTTTTTGGTTTTTGAGATTATAATTATACAACGAATTCGCCCATTCTGAGTCGTACATAGTCTACTCTTCAGCCGCAGCACTTACTCGCCCCAGCTTCTTCTCTAGCGCCCTCCTAGTCAGTACAGAAATCTAAGACAAACTAATCAATCAATAGGAAGGTGAGACGGCGACTATCCAGTTCTTCGGCATCTAGTCTTCTATGCCAGGCTGTAAAGGTTCATCTTCGGAATACTTAAGGTACAAACTATAGATAGATTATTATAAAGTTTAATAGAAAAGAAGCTTCTTCATGATACAGACAATACAGAAAAGTGACTGGTTGTCAAGTCACGAGCGTCACCTATGGAATATATATGGCAGCAGGTGCTCTAAGCAAAGAGCAAACTCCTTAGCAATCTAAGACCAAGACAAAGGAACCCAAAGATATAGTGGAAAATATCCATCTTGAGCTTCACTTTTTGATCTTTGATGAAATTTTGTCCTAATCGGTGTCTCCAAGGTCTCAATATGTAGCAGGTTCTTGATGTTACTTATCATCTTCGATCAGTGTCAGTATAAGAGTCTACGTCGCAGGGCAATCTGGAAGGAATAAAGTATAAGATGAAAGCCGAGTGACGTCACAAGACGTGAGCGGGAAGAGGAGATGGCGGAACTTTACTATGAAGACAAGTAGTTTACAAATAATGTAGAATACTGGGATATACTGATTACACATTTAGGGGAAGAACATCTTGTTAGAGAGGACCCTTCACCTCCATCACCAATTCAATACAACTTTCAATACACATTGCTTCACTGATTCCGGTGCAGTTGGAATTTTTTCTCTAGCCCACGCCATTCCTGAACAACCATTGTTATTAGTTTCAACCCAATTTAACTCTCTACTGTCAGGTGGGCGGTGCTGGGCTGAAGCAGAAAGAAAGAGACCTCCCACCACTGTTCCCAATAGCGTGCGCGCATGGGTGGCCGCTCACCTATTGCAGCCACCCCGCTCAGCCAGAGTTAATGCCCGTTCACTCAACTCAGATCTGCGTCCGGAGGACGCAGATCTGAGTTGAATACAGACGTGACTAAAGCATGGAGCTGTCACAGCTCAGCTCCTTGCTTTGCCGCTGCATTCTGGCTAGTCGCTGTGTAGACGCGATGTGATGACAACTGTGTACGAGAGAGAGAGAGGTGCGGAGAGAGCGGCGGGGGAGCGAGGAGAAGGTAAGTTTAATGTGTACACTGAGGTGGAACATGAAACGGGGCAGATGAAGGAGGGGACGGCATGACACTGGGGGCAGAGATGGAGGGACATGAATCTGGGGGCAGAGATGGAGGGACATGAATCTGGGGGCAGAGATGGAGGGACATGAATCTGGGGGCAGAGATGGAGGGACATGAATCTGAGGGCAGAGATGGAGAGGACATGAATCTGGGGGCAGAGATGGAGGGACATGAATCTGGGGGCAGAGATGGAGGGGACATGAATCTGGGGGCAGAGATGGAGGGGACATGAATCTGGGGGCCGAGATGGAGGGGACATGAATCTGGGGGCAGAGATGGAGGGACATGAATCTGGGGGCAGAGATGGAGGGACATGAATCTTAGAGGGAACATTGCCTCCCACCTGACAGCAGAGAACATAATTATATTGACAATAACAGCAATGATTTCTCAGGAATGGCGGGGGACAAGAACAAAATCTAAAGGAGGCAAAGAGTTGTAGACAGTGGCGGTGGCGGAAGGTCCTCCGTCAGTGTTTCTCTTGGATGCCGTTATGACTTATAGGATTACAATCACAGTTACAACTTGTTTTTTTTCCTAATTCAGTGTTTGATCGTTACAAATATTTACAGTAATATAAAAAGTCCATCAAACAATTTCCTTTCCAGTGACCAAACATATTACTTACCATAATAGCAAAGACAAAGAACAAGATGAGCAATACGGAACCCACCAGTGCCAGACACACGATTCCCCATGTTGGGACGCCATCTGTAGTTATCAAGAGGCAAAGACAAAGCCGTTATATTGTGTCATATTTCGGTCACACACAGGCTATAGCATAAAGTGCTGATACATTAGTAGTGTTGATATTTGTGTAGCATGGGGGTATCAAAAACCAAGCAGGGAGATCAGAGGATGAATTGCTCGTGATGATCAATGTGAGTGCACTCTTTGTACTTACCTAAGTAATACCATAGTAGAAGAAGAAGGAGGAGGAGGAAGGAGGTATCATTAAGAGAAGTAGCATAAAATAAGGAAGGAAAAGGAGGAGAAGAAGAAGAAGAAGACTGGCACCATGAAAATACAGTGTAACCTGCAGGATGTTCTAGAGCAGGATGTGCTGAGCTGTTTGATACATTGTTTTATGGGACAAGATTGAGTATAACTTGTCAATTATCCAGTTAGTTCTCCGATCTTTCTATACTTAGTCCAGTGGGCGGTCCTAACACTGTACCTTTGCTTATAGAGACAGTTGTCGATCACTCGTTAGGACCGCCCACTGGACTCAGTTACTATTAGGATTCTTAGTGTGTATTCTCACTAACATATCACTTGCTACTGGTGCTTTACAGTTGCCATGCTGACATATGAAGCATTCCCTGACTCTGTAGGGATTGTAGGGTTATAGGTTGGACTTGATGGACTAATGTCTTTATCCAACCTCATCTACTATGTAACTATGTAACTGTGTATCTATGTACAACTAAACTGAACTCTGTGACGCTGAACCAATCAGCAACTGAGGAGGGATATTTAAACCCTTTTCCTCCTCGTCCAGGTGCCTGCTAGTTAGTTGTACCTCTTGTGGGTTTCATATCCTGATTGTTTGTGCTGGACTGTTCTATTTGATTGGAAATCTGCTTGTTTTCCAATTCTGGCGCAGTTGTTACCTCTCGGACTGACGCGTGACTTAGACGTTCCCTCTTGGTTTGGAGCTGCTTTGTTAGGTATTGTGGGTTCTGATTTGACTACAGTTTGTGAAGTATTTATTTCCTTTACTAGTTCCTGTGGTGATAACTTGGGCCCCACATTTAGCACAAGTCCATCTGGCTTTGTAGCTGGTTCTGGTGAAACTGTCTGGGTATCTGAGATCTGTTAGCTGGTGCTTTATAAGATTTACACAACTAGTTCTACTGCTCTCTGTTATCAGCCAGTTCCTGCAATAGCTAATATTATATGAGACATTCTATGATAACAAAAGCCATGGAAAGACCTGAGAAATATCTGGATACTTGATAAGCCACATTACATCTTTTACCGTAAATATCAATCTTCTCAGCCCCTCCTACTCTATAACACGCTGTCCGCAGATGACAGAACAGGTTCGCGGCAGGTTCCCTTTAGATAAGACTTCTCATGGACTTCTTCCTCCTCTGTATGCAGATTATATTATGTAGATATCTTTATACTGACATCACTATTAATAATTCTTTGCACTTTCACATGGACATTGATAATGATCACAATGAGCAAAGGACAAAAGAACATCTGATAAGGATCTGATAAGGAGATCTATTGTTCACATTCCTTTTGTCTATCACACCTTCAGACTTTGCATAATCCTTCAACTGAGGCTTTCTTATTAGTCTTCCATTGCATCGCTATAAACTTAATCATATTTTGAACCCATTGAAATCTGATTTACTTCTACAACCGCCTGAAATGGGTCCATTAATGATATTAGGAGATCCCAATTGGTGAATCTCAACCACTGTGGTTACGTCTAGAGGTGGACAAACCCCTTAAGAGTCGTTTTGCTTTGGGTTCGGGTGCAAGATTTGTCTCAGGTCAAACAAGTTCAGATAGAACCAGAAGTGAAATTGTTATACGGTGGGGGTCTCTTCAGACCCCAAAATATAATAGGTAGAGGCCCAAGGGAGGTGTAAAAAAAAACCAAAACACACGCCTTCCGTCTCCTCTTTTGGGCCACCTTGCAGCGTCTTGAGATCTGCTTCTACCTCCTCTGGGTGTTAGACATCTCAGAAGTCCACTAGTACTGGCATCTGGGGCTCTTCTGTGGCATCTTACCCACTGAGGTCACGTTGAGGCCTGTGATTGGCATCATGAGTCTTACCCTTCGTTCATATCTATATATATATCGCATGGGGATCCCCCCCAAACAGAATACCGAATGCAACTGCAAGTGGTGTGCAGTAAAAGTACACGGACCCCATACACTATAATGGGACTATAATGCGGACAGGAAAGTAGATTGTAAACTACTTTCCTGTCCGCATGATCCCTGCAGAGATCTGGCAGCAAGCACACGGACCCCATTATAGTCTATAGGGATCTATGTGTTTTCACTGGCACACCACTTGCAGTTGTGTTCGGTATTCCATTCGGGGGGGTTCTCATGCGGACTCCCCCGGACGGAATACCAACACAGATGTGAAAGAGACTTTAGCTTGCCTATGTCAGTGCGACCCTGGGCATATAAAGTCATGTACCCAGAGGAGGAAGAAGCAGATTGGAAGAGGTGAGGGAAGGTGAGTACCAATGTTTTTTTATTTTTTCCACCACCCCTGGTCCTCCACCTATTATATTTTGGGGTCCGAAGAGACCTCCGAGTATAATAATTTACCGCCACTCATACTGTGCAATAATAATTTACCGCAAATCCCAAATTGTTTAGTTTCAGTAAAAATTGAACAATTAGGAATATTCTGGACGAATCCATCTCATCGTGAGCCGATTCAATCAACACTAATCTTGACTATAGAGAGTTTCTTGTAGAAACCTATGTGACAGAAAGAAAGAAGGCGGATTCTACAAGAAACTCTGTACAGTCAAGATTAGTGCTGGTTGAAGCGGCTTGCAATTAGATTCATTTTGAATTCCTAATTCCTAATATTCCTTTTACCAAAACTGAACAATTTGGGATATAGCAGTGATACTAGTAAGGGAACTCCTTTCTGTTCCCTCTGCAAGACAGTGGGAAGAATTGATAAGGCTTACATTCCCTCAGCCGACTAGTATAAGGTGCACCTGAATTATTTGGAGACTCCAGCTCTTGGTAAATCAGGTGCACTCCCATGTGCAAGAGCCAAATTATTTTCAGTAAGACATTGGTATACACTTCATGTTGGTTTCTGGAGTTATAATATATTTCTCGTTGGGGTTTCTCCACCTACCTTGCTCTTCACTCCGGCCAAAACCGTTGAGCAAGGCCCAGAGCCAATCAGGTGGTGCAAATTTAGGGTAAGCGCACATGAGATTTTTTGGTCCAGAACCTGAGGCAGGTTCCGGACCAAAAGGCAGGTAGCCGCGACCGAATGCCGGTGCACTGCACCGGCATCCGGTCACATACTATGCTCCAGATTAGGCCCAATGAAGGGGTCTAGTTGGGAGGAGGGAGTGTCTTCAGGCCAAATTGCGAGGCGAAACGGCCTGAAGAATGAACATGTCACTTCTTTTTTATGGGAGCCAGAAGGAATGAAAAAGAACTGAAATCAATGGGAGCCATCAACATACCCCGTGTGAACTTACCCTTAGTGCAAAAAGGGTGCTAAAAATGCCCCACAATTACACGCATCTACTCCAGAAAACTAGCCCAGACGGGTTAATACATTCCCATAGTGTGTTTTATGTTCAAGGTTATAGGGAGTTGCGTATACTTACAATAGGAGTAGCACAGACATCCTGTAATACAGAGAAAAGAAGATATAATTCATAAGGTCCAGTCATTACGGAAGAATTTCTGAGATAACTTAAGAATGGGGCTGGCGAACCAGTTATACTGTGCAATCATTTGTGAGATAAGAATACAATAAGGCTTGGGTGTATCTATATGGCTATACTGTACATACGTTACAACATCCACGTCTTTTATCTATACAGAAAACCCACAGTAGGGTAATAGGGCCGGTATGTGTGAATAGACATCCATGAGAATGACAAACATTTGTAACCTGCTTATCTCACCCAAAGGAGCGGGGTAGACATTGGCTGCCATACAGACGCTCGTCCCCAACACCATCTAGTCTCCAGGTCTCTACTTCATGTAGACTCAAACCCAGGACCCCAGGGCTGTAAGGTAACCACAGCTAATACCAAACATTCCTGGGGGTTGAAGGTAATTTATAGGTTCCTTGGTCTACAATATCCTGGTATTTTGGGCATTACGTTGTATATCTGTGGTCCTCTATGGTGGTCTAGAGATGGATCCATCCCTGTAGGTCTAGGATAAGAGGTTACAGTAAATAATCCTGGTGGTCTAGGGGTATAAAGGAGTTCAGTAGAATGACTCTTATGATTGTAGGTGTTCATTGAGTTTCTTGTAGTCTCCCTGGTGGTCTAGGACAGTAAAACGGTCCATTGTTTGTCCATTCATGGTCACCATAGACCTCTCCCTGTTCTGGACTATTTGATCATCATATCACAACCCCATTATGATTGATAAGAACATGTCAGTCATTATAGAAGTGGGCGAGGCCATTTTAACCCTTTGAAATCTGGGCCCCTGATGTCCCTATCCCGGGCATTGTATTTCTTCTGTCCAACCATCCATTATTAATGACATGAATTCTCAAATTCCATCTTTATATACAATGGCTACCTTCTTCAGGCTTTTCCTGGCATGTGGGTCTATGGCCACAAAGCCAAAGAAACCTTCCATTTACCAACATGGCGCTGCTCAACACTGGTAAACGTCTTCAGTTTTTGAGAGAGAAGATAGTAGGAGTAGTACTAACAATTATGCACTTGGAAGGGTTTGTTAGACATTGGGTGGATCTCTTGTAGGGTCTCTTGGCCGTGACAAGGCCTGTCTACAGTATATAGTAGATGCAACCTTGCGTAGCACTAGTTAAATATATCATATGTAGATGTAGAACAAGGACTAAGCTCATGTATATTTTATAAGGAAGATGTTTAATTCAAGGAATTAGCATTAATATTGAAGATTGGCTCATACTTGATAACGTCCAAGGCTGAGGCCTAGCTGCTCATCCACATTCCAGGCGTAACATTGACTTATACATTGCTGAAGGGATCAGGCCTCACCCTTGGCACAAACCTTAAATATTCTGGGCAAGTTGAATCTTAACACTTAGCACTGAAATACAAGATTATATATACATAGAACTTGACAATGAACCCTCATAGACCCAATCTAATGGGTTCTTAGGACCTAGCCAAGCAGTACTTGACTGTTTAGAAACATGAGGGTGCCCCATTGATGTCTACAATGTGTAAAATACCAAATTATTACCAACCAAGAAAATTTCTTGAAAAAATAAATTTCATTCTCTATGTTTCATACATCATGGTATTGGTAAGAAAATAAGACCTGGCTCTCCTCCACTAATGGTTGGACTGGATGGAATTAAGTCTTCTCACAGTCCAACTTCTTCTTCTTCTTCCTCATCTACTATGTTACTATGTCAGTATAGAAAATAACTCGTGGGCACCCAAAAATATCAACTTCAAAAATTTAAGATGACCCTAAAATCCCACTATGTACACCCTTCCTCTTCTAAATGATCAATAAAGTAGTGTAAGGGACTCACCGGTAAATTGTAGAGAGACCAGGAGAAGCAGCAGGAGGTAGGACATTTTGGAAGAACTGCTATCACTGTTGACATAGTCTCAGAAAAAATCTTTATATATGAGCGAGTACACCACACCTACTTTACTTAACAGGAACCAGTTCTGTTCCATGCCCTGAATTCACCCATTAACACAGAAAGGGCAACCTGACAATCTTTTTACGTGGTACATTCCAGTAATAAACTTTTCAAAATTTTTATTTGGACATAAAACCCAAATCTCATAGCAACGCCCTGAAGAGCTAAGCTCGTGTCCTCTGAGAAGGAAACATGTGTCTTCTATAGAGGAGGCCACTGGAGAACTCTAGGACGTGGCCGGCTCTTCTCAATTCTCCCATATCGATTGGTATGGAGAACTTGGAAGAAGTGGGAGGATGACCCAAATAATGGACAACGGTCAATGCTTGGTAGCGAAGGGAGCATTAGGTTCCTGTAGGGGCCATTCTTTAGGACACATTGAACCTGGGACGTCAGTGTCCCAACACAGGTGGTTCAATGATGTCACTGTATTGTGTCATTGGCATTGGTTGGCTTATTCTAGAGGTCTCAGCAATTTTACTTGTTGGGTGACTGGGTGGAAAAAGTGGGAAAAACAGGTGAGTAAAACTTTTTATGATGGGCAATTTAACTTCAAGGGATCACTATAAACTATTAGGCATCACAAAGATGGACATTTTTAACAGTCCACGTTTTGCCCCTACACAATAAATTGTCCCACTATATTATTTCGTTATTTCGTTATTTTCTAGCAGGTACAAAGGAGACATTGTTACTTCAGTCCTCAGAACCTATGCACCCCACGTGCCGCTGATGTCAGCAGTCGCGGGAGAGGAACTAGTGACACATGTGGGTGACCTCTGCAGCATCTGCTGAGGCCACCAATTGGCATGAGTGGTCATGTGGGGTGCAGGGTTATGGAGGCATGGTATGTGACTTAACAGGGTGTGGTCTCAGACACTGGACAGTTGAGTAGGTTTGGTTTTCTTAATGTTACCTGTACACCTAGTCCTGCAAAAAAGTATGGGGACTCCAAGAAAATGCTTTTTTTCTGCAGTTTTGGATTTTTTTAAGGGGCTAAAACAGATAAAACTTCATGAATTTGGTATCCTCAGAATCTCACCGACGGTGAACACCATAAAAATGAAGCCCGTCAGAAAGTCACACAAATGCAGTTTTTCTCCAATTCCACCCAATTCTGAATTTTTTTCTAGTTCCCCGTACATTGTACAGAATATGCAATTGTGAAGAACAATCTGTCCTACAGACATGAAGCCCTTATATGTCTCTGTGAACAGAAAATAAAAAAAAAGTAATGGGGCTTGTAAGGCAGGGAGTCAAAAACGAAAATTGCAGTTTCATTTTAGGCCTGTTTGGTCCAAACAAAACTGCTGGAAGATTCTCATCCAACAAATAAAATGGGCCCCCTTCCCTCCATGGGCCAGGTGCACATGTGATATGTCCGCCATGTTCCCACATTTACATCAGATGTAGTTTGGCAATTTTACCACCAAGTGTATGTAATAAAATGTAATTATTTTTTTTTACAATTTGCACCACAGATCTCATCTCTCATATGGCTAGGTTAGCAAAAATCTTAAAAACGATATGGGTTTTGGAAGGTTGGGAGTAGGGTTGAACGATTGGGATCAGGAAAGATTGCATCCTGATCATGAAATTTGCTCAATCGCCGATCAGGATGCGATCTTTCCCGATCCAAATGCTCAACCCTACTCCCATCCTTCCAAAACCCATATAGTTTTAAAGTTTTTTGCTAACATAGCCGTATGAGAGATGAGATCTGTGGTGCAAATCGTAAAAAAAAATTACATTTTACTGCATTCATTTGGTGGAAAAATGATCGAAAATCGGATTTTAAAAACGATCCTGAAATCTCAAGATTGGCTCAACCCTAGTTGGGAGTCAATTTTGAAAACATCAAAATGAACTTTGACCTGAAAGGGTTAACAATGTGATTTTTTTATTAGGATAGAAGTGTGTATGGACACTGTTTGTGGGGCACTATTACTGTTTGGGGCACAATATGAATGAATGAATGAATGAATGAATGGATGGATGGATGGATGGATGAATGAATGGGTAGCTTACAGCTTTATATCTTTTGCCTTAACGTATATTTCAGCTATATACGGTGTTATTAGGATCACATAGTAGAATACCGTATATGATGCTGATTATAGTATATTATTGTAAGACTTTCTCCATTTATAATAACAGTGTATCTTATCTGACAGATTACATAAGGTAAAACATAACCCTGGGTGATAGTCCTGGATCTCAGGAAGGAACATCTATAAAATGTAACTAATAATTAGCAAGTGATAACCGGTGCCACTAATTATCTAAGAGAATTATGTATGCCGGGGGATGCAGACAACAGAGCCTTCTATGCTGTGGAACAAAGCCTGTCATCGTTATTGCTGAGGGTCATTTTGCTATGGGGCAGTTTTTCTATGCACGTCGCTCTTCCTGGAGATCGGGTAATGGAGTTGTCTGATCAACAGAGATTTATTCTGATTCTCAAGATTGGAGTCAGGAAGGATTTTTTCCCCCCTAAAGTTAAGAAAATTGGCTTCCTATGGAAAAATATTGCAGGATAATAGTCCGCAGTAGGTGACATCTAGGAGATATCTATTTTCAGACTTGCACACTACTTCATTATATTACAGCTTCCCATTACTAAGTCAGCAAAAAAGCAAACACTAATCTCTCTTACTATTACCCCAGTACTCAACACATCAGGGGTACTGGCAAGAGTTGGGTATCATCAGACCAGGATCATCAGATTTGATGGTTTAGAGATGGAGCTGCCACAAGTTGGCATTTTTGGGCTGGATAATACCAATGGGCCTTCCCACTCTGTTAATACTAGCACACGTCTACTAGTTTTTGTTTTAACCGTTTATCAAAAAAATTGGAGGACTCCAGAACACTGTTTTTCAATTATTTATTGATTTATTTGTTTTAAAAAAAAGCCCACAAGCCTCCTAGTTCGTGGAGATCATTTTTCCCAAACCCCATCCACATTATAGTTGACCACTAAACCTCAATGTTTGCAATATTCACAGCCCTTAAAAAATCCTGTATACAGCTGTGTAATTTACCAATACTAAATATTCTCATGGGTAACAAATGGGTGTGGACTCAAAGTGGAGACTGTGGCAGGAAATCACCAGGTCGTATTCGTGAGAGTAGTTATTGTTAGCAACAGCGGACATGCCCCTAGATAAAGGCATTAGGATGAGATAGAAAATCAGAAGACACAAGCTAAAGTAAGACTTGCAGTGATCAAGAGTGGTGGAATTTAGGCAATATGGTAGACAGCAAGACAGCAGACAGTAGTAGACAAGTCAGGGAAACTGGATCAGACAGAATAGCATAGTACAGGAACCTAAAAAATCCTTGTTGCCCAATCCCAGAGTGAAGGGAGAACGTCCTGTAAATAATCTATGGAATTAGGGAATATGCTATGAAAGGACTATTTTCCCAAATAGACCAGGGGTAGCATGCATGTTTTATAGGTAACACTAGTGGTCCCAGGAAGCTGGGAACTGCAGAAACCAGAGGAGGTAAAGAGCGAACCCCTCATCGTTCCTGGGCTTCTGTGCTACACCTAGTGCCCATCCCACAGAGTCTAAAGTTCTATTTTAACCTTTTGGGTGATGTCACTGACCCCAGGGGACCATTGGGCCTCAGTGGTCACGTGGAGTGACTCAATGTCATGACGCTTTGACGCAAGTAGGACAATAATGAAATATTTACTTACTAGACACTTATACACTCATAATGTCCAATACAATCTTCAAGTTTTAGAGTCTTGAGCTACTTCTATTGTCCATCACATGGGTCCCACCCCCTGCAGTTTTCTTACACATATGAAGATAATGGTGACACTTACCATTACAAGAGGAGTATAATATAGACAATGGCGACCACTCTCATGTCCAACCACACAACATAAGATGTAGAGGTTATACTTCATGGATAGATCCATTTGGCACTAGAGTTCTCAGCACTAGAGTTTGACAGGGACCGCACATTACTATTATATCTTGTGTCTGCTTAGATATTGAAACTGGCTCCGTGCCACCTCCTTCATATGTGATTCTACACCAACACAATGGAGACATCTGATATGATATGTCGTGTCTTGAGGTGGCAGAAAGTGTTTTGGCACCCAATGCTAAGGATGTTGACATGCCCTCGATATTTGGCACGGTTACTGAGTACACTATGTACATGTTAATCATTTGTGACTACAGATCCATAAAACTAGACATTGGGAAGTCAAAAAGTTGCACATTCATGAGGATGGCTGTTAGGTAAGAAATTGATGAGCTATTAATTTTAAAGTCCTGGAAAATCCCTTTAATTGGCACCTACTTGGTGTTCACAGGGTGGAGATTCACTATCCTGAGCAATTTAAAGGATTTAGTGCCCTCTTTGGGTCCATGTCTAGTCACCAGGTTGGCTTTATCCTGATAGATACACACAAGGTTCCCTAATCCATAAGCAGTGAGACGTTAGCAACCAAATTGGCATTGGGGTCTCAATTCTCATTGATATAAGGAGGCGTAACACAAAATAAGGTCAACCAGGGCTGGGGTCTTTCTCCTCCATGCCCCTATAACAGCTCCCTGGTCTTGCTGTAGGGTTTGGTCCCCCTTGTCTCCAGCATGGTGGCCCAGTAATGGTGCTTTGCTGGCATAGATATCAGAAGCCAATTACAGAGCTGGTGCCTAGTATATGGTGATATATGGGTCAGTATAGGGTGCACAGAAAGGGAAATTAGCTCTAGGATTGGTATCCAGAATATTTGTACATAAGAGCCTGTTTGCGTTTGGGGAATGTCTACGAATGATGAAACCCAGGACAATAAATGGAAGCACTTACCTGTGGATGACGTGACCTCCTATAATTAACCTCTACATTATAATTGTCAGTCCTGGCTGTGACTCAGTCCTCTGATAGTCACAGTCTAATAATGGATGTGAGGGCACAAGCTCCGCAGCACCCCGTAATTGGGTTACTTATTACTAGCAGGAGGCTTTCAGGGCGAGGTCACCCTACACGGACCTAATTTTTCCTCTGTGCTTTAAATCCTTCACATCCTGTACCCAAATGGTATGTAGGCTGGACTAAGCCATTCCCACGAGCCGCCATACTGTTTGGGTGCAATGCATGGGTGACCAAGGTTCAACAACATTTTTTTGCCCAGAAATCAAATTTTTTCAAAAAGCCTTTGAAACAAAAAAGTCAAGAAATCATTCTAAATATTAAATAGGCAGTGGAGGGTCCCAAGTAGGATTAGGTTCAATGATGGAAGACATCAATTACAGTGAATGACTAGGAAAGGTTTAGGTGGAACCCTATGTAAGGGCATGCTACATGGACAAAGGTTGGAAGAGATATCGAAAGTCATGGACATTAAAGGGGTGTTCAAGACTAGATATGGATGGCCTATCATTGTGATGGGTCATCAATATCAGAATGGTGTAGGCCATCTGCTCAGATGACTCCGGCAACTTTGTCATAGCCATGTCCTGCTCTTGCAGCTCAGCTCCCATTTCTTGAATGTTACCCCAGTGTCAGTACCCCAGTATGACCACTGTCTACTTCTGGCTCCATATTGCACAGACATGGCGGCGGAGGTTGCTGATGGCGGGGGATGCCGAATGACAGACCTTCCACCGATGTGATATCGATGACCTATCCTAAGGCTAAGCCATCAGTCCCTAATCTTGGATGTCCATTTTAAGGTGAACCTTCCCCCTCTTCCACCCACTCAGGAGTGTCTGTAGTTACTATGTAAGCTGCACACTTATGCCTTAGGGGGCGCTGTCTCTCTTACACTTGCCCATCTTTCCTGGTTCTAATACACTAACACCTAGATCTGACTCTTCACTTGCTGTCTTATACACCCCAACCTCTGTCCGGAGCCTTTGTGACCAGGTCAGTGGTTTTAATGTTATGGCTGATCGCTGTTAGACACAAGTAGTGCCTGCTTACAAAGAGACACCGAGACATTTATATACATGAAACACAAACACTCCTCCCTCCACATCATCCCTGTAATTGTCAGGATATAAAACGTATCTTAGTCATTTACAATCCCGCCCAGATGATCGACACATTCCTCGCTGACTGTACAGAAACAAGGGCAGCCGGTACAAACAGCATGTATGGGACCCATGTCATTCACATTACTTCCACTAGTGGTCAGTAGACAGCTGCACTGCTCTACATTGTATCCAGCAGTCTCTCATTCCTGGAATTCTATTCATTGGGAAATTACAGGGTTATTGTGTTTTTGTTTAATATACGTCTATCGAAACCTCAATTGTGGTGTTTATGATGACGATGACCTATAGGTAATATCCAAATACCCTCTGTGGTGCTGGTCATGATGTCACCTGTCACTATTCCAGGAAGAGAAGGCCTGTGCTTGTTCACCATCCTGAAGATGGGAAGAACTGCTCAGATATTTGGTGTAGGCAGATGGGTCAACCAGAGATGGGACCTCTCCAATTTAAAGGGGTTTTACAGGGAAAACTATTTATGTGAGTTATACTCAGGCTCACTGATCCCCTG
Source organism: Leptodactylus fuscus (assembly GCF_031893055.1). NCBI lineage: Eukaryota > Metazoa > Chordata > Amphibia > Anura > Leptodactylidae > Leptodactylus > Leptodactylus fuscus. The sequence continues at coordinate 80,422,205 of NC_134275.1, forward strand.
CGAGCCCCGTTCTGGCACTAACAATGTCCATCTACTCTCTGTCTCCTATAAATGCTTGGAAATAGCCATTCAGCCCATGACTAGCTGGATGTCCATATCACTATTATTCCTAAGGCATAGACTCGTCTGTACCAGATACCTCCCAATTTCCCTCATTCATTTGAAGCTTTTTACCAAGTTCCAGACCATATGTTAAGGCATCTTATAAATTATTAATCTATATTGTAAGCCAATGGCTGGTCAGGTAATGGAGGGGGTGTACACCTCCCCCAGAATACTCAGGTGGGTGAGATGAGAAAACTCCAGGAATGTTTGTTCTCAGCAGACATCTTTCGTCTGCTGAGCATTTTGGTAAATGCTCAGTACTGGGCTGGATATTTAGGAATGGCAGGTAGGTTGGTAGTGGGACCTGTCATTCCACCCCCCTCCAGTCCACACTTTGGGGATGTTCTGGCAGCAGCTCAACTGCAGAGAGTCTCCTCGTTAAAGAGACTTAAAAAGTTGCTCCAGCACCAACATTTTGGCAGCGTTTGGCTGGAGAGCTGAGAGAGAGGTCATATTTTTGGAGCTGTGTCCTGAGTGATTCTACTGGCTTTTGGATTTTTGTTCTTCTAGGTGAGGTCACCTATTCTATGATTAGTTAGAGCCGGGCGAGTATTTATTTTTGTATTGTTTCCTTTGTTGCTCCACTGCCTTTATGAGGGAAAATAAACTCTACCTTTGTTTTGGACTAAAGAAACTGGACTTGTTTGTCTATGCCACCCCACCGATACAAGGCGACACCACGCACCAATCAGACACAAAAGGGCTAACGCAACTAGTGATATCCACTCTTTGGAAATGTGGGGAATGAGCAAAATAACAATCTTATTACATTTTAGATTTATTATACACAAAAGGTAAAGTGCTGTCCCACGTTTTTAGGGTTCCATCTTGATTACACCAGATATACCCCCTCTGTTTCTCCAACCTGAAGAGTGCTCTTCCTGACGTGCAGGTCCTAATGGACCTTCCTCCATTGATCTATGGTATGCTATGATAGAACCTTCCAAATAAATTTTTTTAAAAAAAAGTTTCCTTATTTAACACGACCTTCCCAACCGTAGCCTGACATGCGAGGAGCTTGCTGTGTTTTTGTGTGGACACATTACTATGGCTGATTCACAAGGATTCGGTTTTATTGGATATTCTGACAAACTATTTACTGCACTAAAGTCACCTGACAACCTAATTCTAGCCTTGCTCGGGGATTAGGATTAGCGGAGTCTTACGTTGTAAGTGAGTTCTAGGAAGACTATTTAAAGACTTGCTACAACATCTAAAAAATGTAACATTGTATTACTGTAATTGTTTTTGAGCAGCTCATCGGGGATGATACGGAGACAATGCACTGAGATAAATGCCGCTATACTACACACTACTAAGTCTATTGTATCTTCCGATAAAATTTTCAAAAACAAAATTTCAAAATTCCTTTTTTTTTTATTTTTTGGATTTGTACTTTGCCTTAAACAACTGAGTTGCCCACCATAGGATCCTCCAGGGGTCTGCCATTATAAGGTTGAATAGTAGACAACCCCATATAGAGATCACATGTTTATGTCGTTCAGTCCTGCTAATTTTAGGGTTCACGTATGAGGTCAAATCTCTCAGGGTTTGTTTCAGGTTTAGGTTCTCAGGTCCAAGATTCTTTTCGGGTTGAACAAGTTAGATATTGTTACCTCTTTAGGACCTTTCTCTCTCTTTGGCTCCTCAGTGAAGTCATGTGTCTGGGGTCACCAATGTGGCCTGTGATTGGGCTTCAGCAGTGAGATAGGCACCCCGAGGGCGACGTCCCAGAGGGATTGCAGGAGAGGTAAGTATAATTGTTTATTGTGTTTCCAATCCACTAGGACTCCACTCTGAAGAGAGGGTAATAGTTATAATAGTAATAGCTTCCAAAAGTTTGGGTTTTGGATTGGGCCAAATTTTTGGAAAATTTGGGTAAAATCTGATTCAATCCAAATCCGTTTCCGATCGGAAATTGGATTTTAAAATCCATCCTGAGATCTCCAGATCGGCTCAACCCTATAAGTGACTTTTGCCATAGAGAAGCATAGACTAGGGTTGAGCAATTGGGATTGGAAAAGATCAGATCCTGATCGGCGATCGAGCAAATTTCACGATCAGGATCGGCTGGAAAATGATCGGAAATCGGATTTTAAAATCGATCCTGAGATCTCAAGATCGGCTCAACCCTAGTAGCTAACCCCCAAAATTTCTGGTTTGGTAAAATTTGTAATTTTTTGAAAAATTTGCAACAAGCCCAATTTATAACTAACCAGTTTGCCCATCTGTAGCCACTAAGTTAATTAATTTTAATAAAAGATCATACGTCACATATAAGTCACATATCCTCAGGTCTCTCTTTTTCGGGGGAGCTCATTCGACATGTGTGTTAATGCCCCAAGACAAAGATGAAGGCAATCCAAAGATAGAACCAAACCTATAGATGTCTATATCCAATGAGTTGCCTATTATGATGGACTTGCCTTATGGTCACTGGTTTTATTGCAACTACCACCCTTGATATTCTTCTTAGAAATGCATACCAGAAACAAATTTTGGGAATTTCCTCCCATGTTGACCTAAATTCTCTATGATGAATGTCCAAAAAAGGCAAATATTTGTCTGCTGTCAGTTTGGTGTAACGCAAGGACCGGCCTGTCCTGTTATATTGTTGGTGACTTCCATTAGACATGGATTAGGCTTATCTCTATGTTCTTCGTTAACACTTTATTTCCTGGATGGTTGGAGGATCTGTCTCATTGGGAAACCCGTTCCTCTGGAAATCAGAACTAACGTGAAAATTTTCTGTCAAAAAGAGTGAAGGGTTTATGAGAACTCCTATCTCATAAAGGAAATTAGTCATTGCCCAGGAGAATTATTTTTTAATCCCCCATTATTAATTTGGGGTTAGGTTATAATGACTGACATTCCTCCAGGTTTCAGTGTTCTTCAGTCAGTTCTGTATATAATGAGAGGGACATAACTGTGAGATATCAGACGGAGAACATCAGAGGATCTACTGCCCAACCGAGGTCAACCCCTGCCCTCCACCTGTGGAATATACCAGTATGGCTACGGGACGCTCTGTGTGCAAAGCTGGAGTCTGGATACTAGCTGCTTGTATGATACTGAGCCTACAGGGAGCAGGTCAGTCCTAGTATCATTATCTATCTATCTATCTATCTATCTATCTATCTCCTATCTATCTACAGTGTTGGCCAAAAGTATCGCCCCCTGCAGTTCTGTCAGATAATCCTCACTGTCCCCCAGATAATGATTACAAGCACAAACTCTTTGGTAATATCTTCATTTATTTCGCTTGCAATGAAAAAACACAAAAGAGAATGAAAAAAAAGTCACATCATTGATCATTTTACACAAAACTCCAGAACTGGTGCGGACAGAAGTATTGGCGCCCTCAGCCTAATACTTGGTAGCACAACCTTTAGACACAATAACTGCGTACAATTGCTTCCGCTAACCAGCAATGAGTTTCTTACAAGGCTCTGCTGGAATCTTAGACCCTTCTTCTTTGGCAAACTGCTCGCGGTCCCCCCTGAGGCCTTCTCCAAACTGCCACCAAGAGACCTCTCCCCCTCCCCCACAGGTGTTCTATGGGATTCAGGGCTGGACTCATTGCTGCCACTTTACAAGTCTCCAGGGCTTTCTCTCACCACCATTTTCTAGTGCTGACCTGAAGTGTGTTTTGGGTCCTTGTCCTGCTGGAAGAGCCCTGACCTCTGAGGGAGACCCAGCTTTCTCACACTGGGCCCTACATGATGCTGCACAATGTGTTGGTCGTCTTCAGACTTCATAATGCCATGCACACGGTCAAGCAGTCCAGTGCCAGAGGCAGCAAAGCAACCCCAAACCATCAGGGACCTCCACCATGTCTGACTGTAGGGGGCGTCTTCTTCTCTTTGAAGGCCTCTTTTCTCCTGTAATCTCTATGTTGAGGCCTTCTCCTACTTTTGTCTCCTCTGACCAGAGAACATTCTTCCAGAACAGTTTTGGCTTTCTCAGGTAAGTTTTGGCAAACTCCAGCCTGGCTTCTGTCTGTGGGTAAGAAGTGGGGTCTTCCTGGGTCTCCTACCATACAGTCCCTTCTCATTCAGACGCTGACGCTGGATAGTACGGGGTGACACTGTTGTACCCTCGGACTGCAGGGCAGCTTGGACTTGTTTGGATGTTAGTCGAGGTTCTTTATCCTCCATCCGCACAATCTTGCGGTGAAATCTCTCGTCCATTTTTCTTTTGCGTCCACATCTAGGGAGGTTAGCCACAGCGCCATGGGCTTTACACTTCTTGATGACACTGCGCACGGTAGACACAGGAACATTCAGGTCTTTGGAGATGGACTTGTAGCCTTGAGATTGCTCAGGCTTCCTCACAATTTTGCTTCTCAAGTCCTCAGACAGTTCTTTGGTCTTCTTTCTTTTCTCCATGCTCAATGTGGTCACACAAGGACACAGGACAGAGGTGGAGTCAAATTTAATCCATTTCAACTGGCTGCAAGTGTGATTGAGTTATTGCCACCACCTGTTAGGTGCCTCAGGTAAGTAACAGGTGCTGTTAATGACACAAATTAGAGAAGCATCACATGATTTTTCAAACAGTGCCAATACTTTTGTCCACCCCCTTTTTTATGTTTGTTGTGGAATTATATCCAATTTGGCTTTTTGACAATTATTTTTGTGGTTTTCCATTGAAGACAAATTAAATGAAGATAATACCAAAGAATTTGTGCTTACAATCATTATCTGGAAGAGTATAATGCCCCCTCAGTCTCCACATCTATCTATCTATCTATCTATCTATCTATCTATCTATCTATCTATCTATCTATCTCCTATCTATCTATCTATCTATCTATCTCCTATCTATCTATCTATCTATCTATCTATCTCCTATCTATCTATCTATCTATCTACCTATCTATCTATCTATCTCCTATCTATCTATCTATCTATCTATCTATCTATCTATCTATCTATCTGTTGGTCTATTATAAACCCAAACAAATCTAATATTGTTTCTCCATTTTTCTATCCAGATGCTCAGTCCAACACAACCTCTGGTGAGTTTTATGTGTTATTCTGTATATTGTCAGTCCGGAGCTCCAAAAGTCATCTGATAATTGTTGTGTATTAATTGAGACCTGGTTACATGAAACAGGAACAAAATCTTCCCATTATCCTCATCCACTTCATGGTTGAATTTATTTTTGGCCTGGTATAGGATAATGTGATACCTCCTCACCTCCCCATTCTCTAAGTTGAATATTTATATCTACAGAAGTATTTTTTAAAAATTTCACAAGAAATAGAGATCTTCCCATGTTCCCATGAGGCTATTCCTTCGTAGGAGGATACTCAGTTTGATATGGTGGGAAGATCTCTTATGTGACTAGTCCTTCCTGTCCTTACCGCCGTCCCTCACCTTGGCCGCCCATGTCGCCGGCTTTACCTCACGTTATAACATTCGCTTTCTGTTTTTAGCCTCTCCGGTGCCCGGATGGGGAATCGCTCTCTTAGTATTGATGTCCATATTTCTGGCCGGAATCTTGTTCTGCGTCTGTTGTGCGGTAAGATCCCGATGATTTTTATATTTACAATTAAAGATGAGCAAATTTGTGAAATCTTTCAAAAATTTGAATTTTTCGTTATGGGCTATATTTGTCTCATATAAGATAATAGAGGGTTCAATATAGCAAAGTATCAGTCTCCAAGATGACCTTCCTTACCTTATGTCTTGGCTGGCTATATCCAGATATGTGAGCCTCGAGATGGGCTGATTTTCAAAACAACATGATTTTTGATATTCTATCACATGATGCCTATACATGGACGTCTACGTGTGGCCAACCAGTGGTTGTTTTGGGAATTGCATCCTCTTTTACTAGCACATAGTGATATTGGATCCCTATATGGAGTCCTTACTCGAGTTCAAGCCTGGACACATCTGTATGTCCCCATAATCAGAATTCACTATTATCAAATTGGGGCAAATTTTCCCAAATCTGTTCATCTCTCTGTACAATAACTAGTTTCATGAGAATTTTTAACAGTCCTTATGCTCTTGTTTTGTAGCCTTTCTGCTGCAGGCCTGGAGTTGATGGACAGCATGGATTTTCCTCGGCCATGAATAACCTGAAGTGCTGGGAATGATGGGCTTGAGATGTATCTGGGGTTCGCTGTCTCTTTTATACTTTGTTATCTTTCTGTTGCTCTTATGGAAGTGGAGTTCTAATATATTACATATTGGTGATCCGCTATGTTACATGCAAGCTGATGATATTGGTGGTGTAGACCATGGGCCACCAATCTTAAAATGAAGATCCCAGACCCCTTTGACACTGCTGTACAAGGTGTATCACGATGACCTAAGAAAACATCATAGAATGTCTAATCTTGGCTTAGACTCTTTCATCAGATTTTCAATAACAACTTCTCATATGTGTCTATCGGAAGATCAATTTGATACACTTCTGTCTTTAAATCTAATTTATGACATAACCAAATAAAAAAAAAGTTCCTTGTAATACCATGTCTGACCACAAGGGGTGCTATACAGAGGAATCCAGTCTTTATGCTGTACAGAGCATACCACCATTGTCTATGCCAATAGGTACAGTACATCATTATATACAAAGGCTTGTAGGGAAGGTGTTGCCAATAGGGTTGAGCGATTGGGATCGGGAAAGATCGGATCCCGATCGGCGAGCGAGCAAATTTCACAATCGGGATTGGCTGGAAAATGATCGGAAATTGGATTTTGAAATCTCAAGTTTGGCTCAACTCTACTGTCTATATAATAGACAGTTAGGGTTGAGCCGATCTTGAGATTTCAGGATCGATTTTAAAATCCAACTTCCGATCATTTTCCAGCCGATCCCGATTGTGAAATCTGCTTGATCGCCAATCGAGATCCGATCTTTCCCGATCCCAATCGGCGATCGAGCAAATTTCACGATCAGGATTGGCTGGAAAATGATCGGAAATTGGATTCTAAAATCGATCCTGAAATCTCAAGATCGGCTCAACCCCAGTTGCCCAATAACCTATTGTTTATATCATTATATCATATTTTTATGTTCAACAAATTTTTAAAGAATTTTTGGTGATATTATTTAGGATTTTTCATATATTTAAAAAAAAATCTTACAATGCCAACTCTTGCCACTAAGCCTAAACTACTCTGTGATCTATTGTTTTCTATAGAAGGACCATGGGCCATAGACCCCACTGTATGACGTCCTCGTATGCCCTAATGGACAGAGTTTTTCCAATGGGTCGCCCTTTTAATATACAGTATGTAAGGCCTCATGTTTGATACTAACAGGGTTCCTGCCAATCCATTTGTAGCGCCACCATCTGGACAAGTAAGAAAACATTCCCATCTTCACCTCTTTATTTCCCTCCTACCTTTCTCTTTTCCATTTTCAGAATTTCCTTTTGGCCCCAGAACATTGGCGTCGGCGTTCCAGTTTTTGTAGAGACTTATTTCCACGGTGATATTATGGATTGTGACCGTTGTACTGATCCTATCCCTTTATTTATTACATTCTGCATGTATTGTATCTTACCATGTATGATTATTTGTATATGTCTCTTCATCCATCATGTTATACAATAATAAACACAAGTCTATGAAGTTCTTGGAGTCGACTTTATTTGCCATTTTTTTAATTTACAAATTTTTGCTTGTTTGACCTCTCTCAGTATTACTGGATGTATTTGGTGACCTTGTGAGAACATTGGTAAATTGTTGGGATTAAAGAGGTTATTGAATTACATAATCATTTTGAAAACCTCGTGAACAGCTACAAAGAAAGTCTCTGTGTCTGGAGGACTCAGCATCTCCATGCATTATATGGACAGCCATGTAATACCTCATTTCTCCTGTGGTGTCACTGTAGAGGAATTAGAAACTTTCTTGGTATCTGCATGGATAACTATATACTATAATAGATTTAATATTTAATGATATTTTATTTGTCCAATTACTTATATTACTAATTATATTATAATTAAATGAATAATCTAATATTTAATATGTTGCATATGTATTTAATACTTGCATAGTGGCTACAACATCCCGTGCACAGCCCATACTTACTGTATATTAGTGCAGTGTTACGCAGATCCAGTCTCTTTGTGCATCAACATAATATAATGCCCCCTTAGTGCCTCCAGACACTATAATATCCCTTAGTGTCCCTGCCAAAGATCATACCCTCTTAATTTCCATACATACTATAATGCGCCTTAGTAGCCCTATATAGTACAATGCCCCCTCAGTGCCCCACAAAAAGTATAATGATACCTCAGTGTGCCCACGTAATTTAATTCCCCCTCAGTATTGTCACATGGTATAATTCCCCTTAGTGGACCTACACACAGTATTGTCACTTAGTATAATACCCTCAGTCTCCCCCACATAGTATAATGCCCCCTCAGTCTTCACCACATAGTATAATGCCCCCTCAGTCTCCACCACATAGTATAATGCCCCCTCAGTCTTCAGTATATAGTATAATGCCCCCTCAGTCTCCCCCACATAGTATAATGCCCCCTCAGTCTCCACTATATAGTATAATGCCCCCTCAGTCTCCACCACATAGTATAATGCTCGCTCAGTCTCCACCACATAGTATAATGCCCCCTCAGTCTCCCCCACATAGTATAATGCCCCCTCAGTCTCCACCACATAGTATAATGCTCGCTCAGTCTCCACCACATAGTATAATGCCCCCTCAGTCTCCACCACATAGTATAATGCCCCCTCAGTCTCCACCACATAGTATAATGCCCCCTCAGTCTCCACTATATAGTATAATGCCCCCTCAGTCTCCACCACATAGTATAATGCTCGCTCAGTCTCCACTATATAATATAATGCCCCCTCAGTCGCCACCACATAGTATAATGCCCCTCAGTCTCCCCCACATAGTATAATGCCCCCTCAGTCTCCACCACATAGTATAATGCCCCCTCAGTCTCCACCACAAAGTATAATGCTCGCTCAGTCTCCACCACATAGTATAATGCCCCCTCAGTCTCCACCACATAGTATAATGCCCGCTCAGTCTCCACCACATAGTATAATGCCCCCTCAGTCTCCACTGTATAGTATAATGCCCCCTCAGTCTCTACCACATAGTATAATGCCCCCTCAGTCTCTACCACATAGTATAATGCCCCCTCAGTCTCCACTGTATAGTATAATGCCCCCTCAGTTTCTACCACATAGTATAATGCCCCCTCAGTCTCCACCACATAGTATAATGCCCCCTCAGTCTCCATCACATAGTATAATGCCCCCTCAGTCTTCACCACATAGTATAATGCCCCCTCAGTCTCCACCACATAGTATAATGCCCCCTCAGTCTCCACCACATAGTATAATGCCCCCTCAGTCTCCACCACATAGTATAATGCCCCCTCAGTCTCCACCACATAGTATAATGCCCCCTCAGTCTCCACTATATAGTATAATGCCCCCTCAGTCCCCCCCACATAGTATAATGCCCCCTCAGTCTCCACCACATAGTATAATGCTCGCTCAGTCTCCACTATATAGTATAATGCCCCCTCAGTCTCCACCACATAGCATAATGCCCCCTCAGTCTCCACCACATAGTATAATGCCTCCTCAGTCTCCACCACATAGTATAATGCCCCCTCAGTCTCCACCACTTAGTATAATGCCCTCTCAGTCTCCACCACATAGTATAATGCTCGCTCAGTCTCCACTATATAGTATAATGCCCCCTCAGTCTCCACCACATAGTATAATGCCCCCTCAGTCTCCACCACATAGTATAATGCCCCCTCAGTCTCCACCACTTAGTATAATGCCCTCTCAGTCTCCACCACATAGTATAATGCTCGCTCAGTCTCCACTATATAGTATAATGCCCCCTCAGTCTCCACCACATAGTATAATGCTCGCTCAGTCTCCACTATATAGTATAATGCCCCCTCAGTCTCCACCACATAGTATAATGCCCGCTCAGTCTCCACTATATAGTATAATGCCCCCTCAGTCTCCACCACATAGTATAATGCTCGCTCAGTCTCCACTATATAGTATAATGCCCCCTCAGTCTCCACCACATAGTATAATGCCCACTCAGTTTTCACCACATAGTATAATGCCCCCTCAGTCTCCGCCACACTGTATAATGCTCCATTAAGGCTTCCACACAGAAGTCATGCCACACAAAAAAGTTCTACTCCCAGGGGCCACACGGTGGCTCAGTGGTTAGCACTGCAGCCTTGCAGCGCTGGGGCCTTGTGTTCAAATCCCGCCAAGGGAAAAAAAACCATGTGCAAGGAGTTTGTATGTTCTCCCCGTGTTTGCATGGCTTTCCATACCATATTAAAAAAAAAATACATACTGATAGGGAAAAATGTACATTGTGAGCTCTATGTGGGGCTGACAATCTACATTTAATAATAATAATAAAAAAAAAAATCCTACTCCGCTACTTCTCTCCCTACTGGGCTGTCTGTAGACGACCTTTGCACCTCTCTGATGCAGACAGCACTAGCCACAGCTTTATTCACCATTGTGTTGCACGTGCACCATTGGTCCCAGGGTTGCTCTGTCTAGGAGGAATAGCAGAGGAAAGGCCCATTGCAGAGTTCCAGGTAATAGGCGCCAGATTTGCTCGATCCTTGGAAATGCCGTTATTATCTCTAACAGGCTTGTTGGGAGAGATGACAGATCCTCCTTTACTAAATGAAAGTCCATTTACCAGATGAAAGCGGAGCCGTCGCCTCTCCTGACTTACGTGTATTCGGATACTCAGATATCTCAGAATATAACACGACTGGAGACTCTTTTTTGATACTCTGCTATTTGTTCCTATTAGTAGTTTATGCATAAATTAGGAGCTGGGCATTTCCATTCACCCTGTCAAAGGGGCGTGTCAACTGGTAAGATGCTATGTACACGACTGTATGCGTGTCGCCAGGCTGTGATTGAATGGCATAGATGGCACGTGGATGACATACGTGTGCCGTCCATGCTTCCGCGTCCCCTTTTATTGAGGTCAATGAGCATGGGCTGCAAAATGGAGAGGAATAGGATCTGTGCTGAGTTTTGCTCCTGACCCCTTACACCGGACCGTGAAAATACACAGTTCTATGTGTGGGGCCATAGAAATGAATGGGTCAATGGACTAGCTGTGAGGGTTAGGCTTCCTGGTCATGTGCAGGGACCCCTCAGATACCCTGATCAGATATCCCGACATCCTCTGTACTATCATGGCACATTTTGGGTGTTTAACTATCCCAGCTGATCAGGAGCTAAGCAGCCACCATAGCCACTAAGTTGTTCCAGGTGCCATTTTGGGGTGGGTCACCACCCCAGTAGTGAGATCAGGCGCCAGCAATCCATGTCTATGACAGCCAGAAGCCAATTGAAGAATCCCAGGCTTGACATTCATATGATTCTGTTATAGCCTGGGCAGTATCAGCATTTTTCAATACATTGCATTGTATCAGCATTGCAATGTATTGTTTTAGTAATCAGATGACCTGAGGTTCAAGACCCCAAGGGGATCTAAAAATAACTATAAAAAAAAAACAAAAAACAACGTACAGAGAGGACACTACAATTTTTTTTTAATATTAAAAAGTTAGGCGTGTCAAAAAAATTGTTACAGTTTCCAATTTTTTGAAAAAATAACAAAATGATATAACTTTGGGATTGACGGGATTGTGCCGACCCACGGAATATAAATGTCATTTTTAAGGTGAAGGACATAAAAGTAACACCAGTAAGAATATGGCCCAACTGCATTTTTTTTCCAATTCTACCCCATTCTCAATTTTTTTTTCAGATTTCCAGCACGTAGCAATGAATAATAAACGGTGACACTATGAACTACACATTGGCCCACAAAAAATAATCCCTATTCTCAAAAAAAGTTATGGCCTTTGGAAGGTGAGGAGGAAAAAACCTAAACACACACACACAAATAATGGCTCTTATAGGAAGGGTTCTCAAATGGACGACCGCAACGTCCTTGCTGGAACGCAGAGGGTTCCCGCCTTCACCTTGCAGTAATATGAGCCCTATTATTCCAGCACACATGACGGAGCCGCTTTGCTGTACGTTTATGACCCTTTTCCTGCTTTCCTACATTGCCATCGTCCTACCTGGTGATTCACGTGAATAATGAGGGATCTGTCAGTCATGCGACACAGTTTATTCTTTGTACTTTATGAGCGACGTCTCAGCCCATATAAATGTGTCACCCCACCTTAAAACATATACAGATCTGTCAATAGAGGACAGAGGAAATATCAGGGATCCCGGCCTCCTGTAAATTGTTATCATCTGTTTCACGGCTCTTCGGGACCGGTTCATTTAGCAATGCAGCATTCCTTACCAGGCAGCGCAGTCAGAGCGCCCGGGATGTGTGTGACGCCGGATTAGACAGCACAATCCTCTGAGAATTGTCACTGTTTCCTCTTATTATTAACCATTTTATAGATTAATGTATCAATATAGGAGTTTCCTGATCCTAAAATATTCTCCGGAGTAAAATCTCTGAACCTTACAAAGAGTAATATACAGTATATAGTCGGCACCTGAAACTAGGTAACAATTTGGTCAAATCCCCAATATCAATAATATGGGGTCCTACGGAAAAGATCGGATTCCGATTGGCGATCGAGTAAATTTCACAATCGCGATCGGAATTCCGATCCCGATCTTTTGCGGTGGAATTGAGGTCAGAAGTTATCTCAAGATCGGCTCAACCCTATTTATGTATATATCATGAATAGGGTTGAGCGATCGGGATCGGCTGGAAAATGATCAGAAATCGGATTTTAAAATCGATCCTGAAATCTCAAGATCGGCTCAACCCCACCCAGCATGGAAGCGGCCATGTGCATGTTCTGCCTGCCACTCCAATCAAACAGGAGAACGGGATCCACGCTATTGTGATCTGTGGGCAGTAAGATCCCTATGGCTCTAGATAGGGGATGACATTCAAGGGGTTGTCCAGGTGGCTTTTTTAGACACTTCCTATGGGGTTTTTTAGATACTGTACCGGGGAGTTCCAGGCTGGTTCTGATCCCAGGTCACATGATTAGAACTATCACCTGACCCCCAGGTCACTCCACGTCCTTTGCCCCTCTCCTGTTTACCTCTTGTTATCTGTTCTATGGGAACTATATTTTACTATAGTCTGCCATCTTTCTAACTACCTGTGAAGAGGGGAGAGAAGACAGAGCAGCCCATGTTAAAATCGTGTGATGTGATTCTTCCTGGAGGAAGCAAATCTATTTTAAAATCCGATTTCCAATCATGAAATTTGGTTGATCGCCGATTGGGATCCGATCTTTCCCGATCCATCAACCCTATTAATGATATATACATCAATAGGGTTGAGCCGAACTTCAGATAACCTCTGACCTTGATCCCACCGGAAATTATCGAGATCGGAATTCCAATCGCGATTGTGAAATTTACTCAATCGCCGATTGGAATCCGAACTTTTCCGATCCTGATCGTTGAACCCCAATACATATACATACAGTATATTGATATCATATACTATATAAGACCATTAAATAAAGTGACCAAGATACACTTATAATATGTATCACTAACACTCGTGTCTAAATAAAGAGGATCTGTAATAGATCTCACATAAGCCTATATACATTAAAAAAAATCCAAAAAAAGCAATAAAATGGCCTCACACACTGGAAGCAGAGCTGTAATAAATATCAATAGTCATAAATATAAACCTATTTCCTCCTCGGGATTGATACTACTGTATAGATCTCCTTACAGATTTTCCGTTCCATTCTATTCTATACGTATTGACTTTTTTAAGACACTTTTGGGTGGTCCTCCTAAAGAGGCATCGCTGTGTATCAAAAAAGGGTAAAAAAAAATTCTACTTGTCGGCCTGTCAGAAAATACATAATACATAATAATAATACAATTATAATATCTGAGAGCAAATCAGCGAAGCAAACGATGAGCAATGTGATGATATAAGGAATACTCAACGTCTGTTTCAAGTTTATTTATAACATCTTCAAAAGGAGGTGACGTGTGACAGTAATGAGGCCTCGTACATCACCCCCATCATCCTCCTACTACACCGAGCATTTATAGTACAATGTATCAGAATTGTATCAACCATCAGAAATCTCGTCTTACAGATACCAGGAAGTATTAGCAAAATAATACAAAACTTCCTTCTATCAAATGAGATTATTATTATTATTATTATTATTATTATTATATAAAACAATTAATTAAATGAATACAACTATTATCTATGTAATGTTTATATAATAATAATATAATAATAAAAAGTAAAGAATATGAGAGACCGATCATCCCATTGGTATTAGTGTTGTTAGAATTCTTGTATTAGATGTCATCCATAACAATAATACCAATCCTCGTACATATAATATTAGTAATTAGACAATGGCAGATACAATATTTATCCGATTCGCCATACATTGTTATTATCAACACCAAAAGCAACAACAAACTTAAAGGACTTATGCCATGAAAATGATTCCTTCTCTATCCATAGGATACAGGGTAGTTACTATAAACGCTGATCAGTGGGGGTCCAATGGCTCAGACCCCCCCATCCTAAAAATATGTCTCCACGGTAAAGTAGATGCACGTACAAACCATTCATTCAATTGTGATGAATGGAGCAGGGGCTTGTCTGCGTCCACTGCGGCTACAGTCCTATTGGGACCCCCCTTCCATTCTAAAGATACATCGGACCCCCACTGATTATATCCTCTATCCCAAATGTAAAGCACCATGGAATTAATGGTGCTATATAAATAATAATAATAATAATAATAATAATAATAATAATAATAATAACAATAACAATAATCCTGTGGGTAGCAGATACATATTTTTGTGACATAACCCCCTTAAAGGTAAGGTCCGCATTCAGAACCTAATCTTATTGTCCCAGTTACGTATGTAGCGAAGTGTAATGTAGCTAGTTTCATCATGGTGCAACAAAAGCCAATGGAAACAGTAGAAATAACTAAAAAAATAAATGTCAAGTTAAGCTCTGCTATATCTATACCTAGAGATGAGCGAACACTAAAATGTTCGAGGTTCGAAATTCGATTCGAACAGCCGCTCAATGTTCGTGTGTTCGAACGGGTTTCGAACCCCATTATAGTCTATGGGGAACAGATACTCGTTAAGGGGGAAACCCAAATCCGTGTCTGGAGGGTCACCAAGTCCACTATGACACCCCAGGAAATGATGCCAACACCCTGGAATGACACTGGGACAGCAGGGGAAGCATGTCTGGGGGCATAAAAGTCACTTTATTTCATGGAAATCCCTGTCAGCTTGCGATTTTCGCAAGCTAACTTTTCCCCATAGAAATGCATTGGCCAGCGCTGATTGGCCAGAGTACGGAATTCGACCAATCAGCGCTGGCTCTGCTGGAGGAGGCGGAGTCTAAGATCGCTCCACACCAGTCTCCATTCAGGTCCGACCTTAGACTCCGCCTCCTCTGGCAGAGCCAGCGCTGATTGGCCGAAGGCTGGCCAATGCATTCTTATTGGTAGCAGTGCTGAGCCAGTTCTGCTCAACTACACCATGTACCGGTCAGCCCATCTGATATAGCAGAGCCGAGTGTGCACACTCGACTCTGCTACATCTGATGTAGCAAAGCCGAGTGTGCACACTCGGCTCTGCTACATCTGATGCACACTCGGCTCTGCTACATCTGATGCACACTCGGCTCTGCTACATCTGATGCACACTCGGCTTTGCTACATCTGATGCAGAAGAGCCGAGTGTGCATCAGATGTAGCAGAGCCGAGTGTGCATCAGATGTGTAGTTGAGCAGAACTGTCTCAGCACTGCTAAGTCTCTGCATTCGCATAGGAATGCATTGGCCAGCCTTCGGCCAATCAGCGCTGGCTCTGCCGGAGGAGGCGGAGTCTAAGGTCGGACCTGAATGGAGACTGGTGTGGAGCGATCTTAGACTCCGCCTCCTCCAGCAGAGCCAGCGCTGATTGGTCGAGTTCCGTACTCTGGCCAATCAGCGCTGTCCAATGCATTCCTATTGGAAAAAGTTTATGTCACAAAAATCACAATTACACACCCGATAGAGCCCCAAAAAGTTATTTTTAATAACATTCCCCCTAAATAAAGGTCATCCCTAGCTATCCCTGCCTGTACAGCTATCCCTGTCTCTTAGTCACAAAGTTCACATTCTCATATGACCCGGATTTGAAATCCACTATTCGTCTAAAATGGAGGTCACCTGATTTCGGCAGCCAATGACTTTTTCCGATTTTTTTCGATGCCTCCGGTGTCGTTCCTGTCCCACCTCCCCTGCGCTGTTATTGGTGCAAAAAAAGCGCCAGGGAAGGTGGGAGGGGAATCGAATTTTTTTGGAGTTTGCCACGTGATGTTCGATTCGAATCGAACACATCGAACAGCCTGATATCCGATCAAACGTGTTCCATAGAACACTGTTCGCTCATCTCTATCTATACCCAAAATGAGGCAATTTTGTTATGTTTTAGCTCTTAATATAAAACGTCATCATGTACTTTCTACAGCTCCAATCCAGACACAATGTTTCTATGGTAAGAGACTACAAACTGTAGTCACCCTGCGGTGTTGCGGTCTCAGACTTTCTTCCATGTGTGCCTTACATTGTGCTGCCATGTGGTAATGGACAGAAGGGAATATGATCGTAACACCAGACGACACATAGTCCATGGAGATGCAATAAGATCTATTGTAACGTTGCGAAGCGTTTTTATGAATTCAAAAATTTGCAACAATTGTCTCGGCCATCTGCTGAATGCGGTCCTGTAACCAGACTTAGCTACAATGACTCAAGATATTGGGGGGAACCTATTAGGATTGGGGGTCTTATGTAACAATTATAATCGTTTTTCCAATTAGTGTGAGAATAATCAGAATTCTTAATAGGATCCAGTTTCTTAATATTTCTACCTCTTCTCATGAGGAGGTCCCAAGTGCCAGGACTGAAGTCTATGTCAGGCAAAGCCCGGAATAGGTCATGCCAGTAATCCGGGACAAGTTCTAGTCAATCTGTTGGGCAGAGGCGTCTTACAAGATGTATAAGATAAAGGTAAAATATCGGTAAGAACTATCTGGACATGTGCTATAAGTATATTGTACGGCTTTATGGAAATAAACAATCTAGAGAACCTCACATCAATCCTAAACCATTAAAACCAGTCACACTCCAGTATGATTATGGCTAATCCTGCAAATCCCTTCACTCATCTGCCTCAGAATCCTAATGTAATGGTCACGCAGGTTTGGGTGGCTCCTTTTACAATTAACGTAGTGACTGTCCCGTCGATGGGCCGTATATAAGGACCAGGCTTACAGAGGAAGGAACATCAAAGCACAGCCAGTCCTCCAAGGAATAACAGCTCCAGCTGAACCAAGCTCTCCAACCAAGATGGCAGCCGAACGTGTCCTGTGCAAAGCTGGTCTGTGGGTGCTGGCCGCCTGTATGATCCTGAGTCTACAAGGAGCAGGTAAGGAAAGATCCTTCATCCCTTTGTAGTTATTCGTTTTCCATCTTCCAAACCAATCCCATTCTGGCCATGTAGTCTATTGTGTTCTGTCTTTGACCATCTCTACTCCTAACTTCCTTAATCTTCCTTGTTTCTTCTGCCACTTGACCCTCCATCAATTGATCTTCAGATGGTTTTGGGAAGAAGACACTTAGCTTATATTGTGTTATATTATATATTGTTTTCCTGTAGACATGCAACCATAGTAGAGCGTGTTCTTGACATGAGTCCGAATGATGAGTATTGGGGGATCTGTAATGGTTAGGTCACATTTTGGGGGTACAACCCCTTTCCCTGTGCCCTCTAGTGGGCATAATGTGCAAAAAGAGGAGGCTTCTTACCAGTGGCCTTCATTAGACAAGAGCTTATAATGGAGGATCCCCAGGACAACCAATCTTAGCCATGATTTTATGGATGTCCATTGAAGGGATTGTGTCCTCTGACCTGTTTACCCATTGCTGAGCCTTGCTATGAAGGGATGACAAGAACTCCCAACCAACAATATCACTGAAGACCATCTTTGAGGAACAAGTCCCAGTAGATCAAAAGGGTTCAGTTTAATGGAGTGACCAATTTTGTGGGCCACATCTTCCTGGTTCATTGATCCATCTCAGTACAACATAGCCATCTTACATATAGAGCGTTTAAAGGGAACTTCCACCCAGTAGTGATCTTCTGACATGTATGTCTTCTTGTCTCCACAGAGGCCCAGACAAACACTACTTCTACTGGTAAGTATGAAATGCTAGACTTTAAGACAAATATAGTAAAAAAGTGGTTGATATTATTTAGGGACAAAAACCAGAGTCCTGGAAATAATATATTTATTGACCCCATCCATACCCATTACTGTTATGCTGGCCATACCTGCAGAAATCGGCAAGGACAGTCCAGTATGTGATGCTCAGTCCTTCAAGGTGTGAGTTCATGTGTATTGAGAGGAATCACTATTGGTAGAAGGAGCATTCAGCAGCTATTGCAGGTGTATGGCCTCCTCTGTCTGCAGAATAAGACCTTCCCTTCTTCAAGGAACACTCCAGTCAGAACCAACCCAGTTGGGCCAATGTATTAAGACTGGCAAAAATTTGAAAACAAAATTCAATTCTTGGCACAAAAACAAAAATTGTAAATTTGTCCTGTTTCCCATGTCATAAAATTGGCCTACAGGGCACAGTCAAGTGTCCTCAATGTGTAATTCCCAGGGCAGGGCTTGGTGGGCGGAGCAGGACATATGGGATTTACAAGGGTCAGGGGAGGAATAATAACTTTGGCTGGTGTATAATATCAGTCAGCTTACTGCTATCCACCCACAGTCCCCCATTGCTCCAATTCTCAGAGCTCTGAGGGTGATGATGACTTCTTGGATGATGCTCCACCTCTGGGTCACATGACCAACCCTGCTCTACTCAGCCTACAAAGAGCAGGAGCAAAGCATGGTCGGTCATGTGACCCAGAGTGTGGCCAATTACAAGCACAAGGATCAAGGGAATGGGGGAAGCAAGTACCCTCCCTATGTTATACCCAGGATAACCCCTCTCGAAGAGCAACATTATACAATTCTACACTATTATGCCCCCTTAAGGTTTGCACTAGACCTTACACATTGTATCCGTTTTCCCTCGAGTGTTCTAGAATAATAGAATAATATATAAATAGATGTATCCATTTTGTGTTTCTACCATTGATGTCTGTTATGTAAGATCTCCACTATTTTGGATAGGCCTCGTTCCTTCCCCTCCCGCTGACACAAGCTCCTCTCTCCGCAGGTGTGCCTGGCTGGGGTGTGGCCCTCCTCGTGTTAACCTCTCTGATCCTGGCTTCCATGTTGGCTAGCTTGTGCTGTTTGGTGAGTCTTTGGCTATTCATAGATAGTTACTCCTTAGTTCTCTCCAAGAGCTGATAGTTTGACAGGTAAATTATAGGGATTAACTCAACCACACACAGAACATCAAAGGACCTGAAGGGCTTATTCATCACACAGGCTGGAGGAGGCAAACGAGACACAATCTACAAATTGCTAGAGCGGGATTTGTCATCAGGAGAGAAATCTTGGAATTCATTTGGGTTCTTGGAAAACCCATCATTGGTTAATTAGTGGGTGGCCCCAGCAAAAGCAAATTCCCACTCTCAGGGTTGTGCCCATTGGCAACCAAGCTAGGAAAAAGACTCATCCCTTAGATGGTTGGAGAAAATCTTTAAAATTCAGAAATTTTTTCAAATTATTTATATTTCCAAAAAGTTTCCGTTTTTAGTTGTATACAGATTTAACAATGGTTATGTTCAAAGGAAAACTTCTTTAAGGCTAAGGTCAAATGTTGCGGAAACGCAGCTTCTTCTGTTGCAGATTTTGTGGCAGTTTTTTGATCCGAAGCCATGATGGAGCTGAAGGTAGGAGTACTCGAGATTCCTATACATTCTCCATTCCTTTGGTAGCCATTCTTGGCTTTGGTTCACAAAAACGCAACAAAATCTTCAACAGAAAACGTGGGGCCTTGGCCTAAGGGTTTCTCAGGAAGCATTGCTTGGTGGTGACTTCAACCTCTGCACTCCTATAGCTGCACTGTGTTTATTAGCCATCATATCGAACCCTGAGCCTCACCATGTTAATATTTCTATTGCAGCCTTTAATGTGCAAGAGCAGCGGAGGAGACAGCCATTGTGGATTCTCACTTGGAAAGTAATAGGAAAAGTCGATCTCGCAAGCCTTCTCTTCTATTTCATCCTGGTCCTTTTAGATGCAAGTCTTCTCCTTGTCCTGGTCCCTTAAGTCCTGAGCCACCTATTCTGGATTGGTAGCTGCTGAATCTCTACAGTATGGCTTGTCCTTGTACGTTCCACCATCTGCTGCCTGGAAAACCAATATCTTCAGGACCAAACTCTCTCCTGTCTCCACTTATGGACCCCGTCCTACTCCCAACCCTCTTACTACAATGTTGTTTCCCCAATTCCTAGTAAAATCTCCCTCCTGGCATGTGTACCACTGGTTTCATGGTGAACGCCCTGGATGTTGTATTTTATTATTGATTGGAATCTGTAAATATCTATAAAACACAATAAAAATGCATTTTCCTATTTGCGTCTGCCTAAGTCTTATTGTAAGTAACTAAATATCATCGATCCCCCACAAGCTACAATATATAGGCTGAGAAATCAGATACTTCTACTACTTCTGTATCACGGGAGGAGAACTCATAGGTGTCTATTAGATATCTGATGGTCCTAACAGTAATGTCCTACAAGATGGACCCACCTGATGCTCATACCAAAGGTCAATGCTCTTAGTACCTATAGCTTAGAAGTTGAGCTTTTTTACTTTTCTGATCTCATTCCCCATCTACAGAGATACATAATGCTGGACTAAAGGGAATGGTGACTGGTGGAAGGTGAATATATCTAGAAGCTTCTGGTTTAGGGCCATACTCACCATACAAAGTTTGTGGGTAAAAGGCAACAATAAGGGGATGTCTTCTATCTATCTATCTATCTATCTATCTATCTATCTATCTATCTATCATCTATCTATCTATCTATCTATCTATCTATCTATCTATCATCTATCTATCTATCTATCTATCTATCTATCTATCTATCTATCTATCTATCTCCTGTATCTATCTATCTATCTATCTATCTATCTATCTATCTATCTATCTATCTCCTATCTATCTATCTATCTATCTATCTATCTATCTATCTATCTATCTATCTCTCTCTCTCTCCTATCTATCTATCTATCTATCTATCTATCTATCTATCTATCTATCTATCTCTCTCTCTCTCTCCTATCTATCTATCTATCTATCTATCTATCTATCTATCTTCTATCATCTATCTATCATCTATCTATCTATCTATCTATCTATCTATCTATCTATCTATCTATCTCCTATCTATCTATCTATCTATCTATCTATCTATCTATCTCCTATCTATCTATCTATCTATCTATCTATCTATCTATCTATCTATCTATCTATCTATCGTATCTCACAACCCCTTCTATAAGCCAGAGAGTCACAAGGCCAATGCAGATGTCAGAGTAGTCGCAGAGGCGTTCCCCTCAGTTTACTTCTTCACATACTTCCTGAGCTCACGTTCCTTTTAGTTTCACCATTCATAGTATAAATACCATATTACTATATAAAATCTGTGAAAATATTCATTGGGTAGAGATGTTCGGAGTCTGACTCACCTGTGACCTGATGCAGACTCTAATAAAACTCTAATAATAACCAGCAATATAAACAGATCCGAACAAGCCTTTCATCACCTGCAGAAGTTTCTCTGTAACCAGGACGGGTTCGGGGTTGTTGATACAAAGTATCTAAAACATATTCCATATACCTAATAGGGGATTGTTCCTAAAAACCTTAAGTGATTCAAATGGTTTCTTTGTTATTTGCTTCCTATAGACATGTATAAATGAGTGCACCCCCTTGCTACTAGTTACGACAGTGCCCCCTATCTTTCTATAGAATAGTCACAACAGAGAAGTCAATACCACTGGCATAAGTAACTGGACAGGTGTTAGTAGTCATAGCTGCAACCCGGCCCATAATAAACTTGTGCAATCTCCTTTATGATTCCCTTTGATGGCTGGCAGTCTTTGCATTCTATATGTACCTGGATTGAGAAGATTTCTGATACACAGCCTTCCACTGTCAGAAAGGAGAATAAAAAGTAACCTTTTAATAGCAAAAGTAGCAGTTGATCAGCAGCATATAGTCAAGGAGGGATACTGTGAGAGAGACTGTAGCATAGAAGGTGGCACGATTACTATGTGGGGGCACCATTACAATGTGGGGGCACCAACAGCGGATGGGAATGATGGGAAGCCTACCATGCCCAGATATATTGTAGACATCTTCATGGTGGTCTGAACCCAGATAGAGATGGAAAGTAAAATGTAATTGTTGCTCAAAAGTATGGATGACGATTGTGAGAAGTTGCACATGGGAGCCTAAACTGACCTTTTGCATTGGGGATAAAATTACACCCCTAGTGAATATAGGAAAAAGTCCCTTGTCTAGATAATGGCTACAGGAGTGTGGTCCTCTATCCTGATTATTGAGAAAAGTAGTCACAATTGACATATTAGGTCCTCCAAGTCCTCCCTCAGTAGTCACAGCACTGATTTCTCCCATCCCCCAGTAGTCACAGCAATGCCTTTCTCCCATCCCCCAGTAGTCACAGCAATGCCTTTCTCCCATCCCTCAGTAGTCACAGCAATGCCTTTCTCCCCTCTCCCAGTAGTCACAGCAATGCCTTTCTCCCAACCCCCAGTAGTCACAGCAATGTCTTTCTCCCCTCCCCCAGTAGACACTGCAATGCCTTTCTCCCATCCCCCAGTAGACACTGCAATGCCTTTCTCCCTTCTCCCAGTAGTCACAGCAATGCCTTTCTCCCCTCCCCCAGTAGACACTGCAATGCCTTTACCCCCTCTCCCAATAGTTGCAGCAATGCCTTTCTCCCATTCCCCAGTAGTCACAGCAATGCCTTTCTCCTTTCCCCCAGTAGTCATAGCAATGCCTTTCTCCCATCCCCCAGTAGTCACAGCAATGCCTTTCTCTCATCTCCCAGTAGTCGCATCAATACCTGTCTCCTTTCCCCCAGTAGTCACATCAATACCTTTCTCTCTTCCCCCAGTAGTCACATCAATACCTTTCTCTCTTCCCCCAGTAGTCACATCAATACCTTTCTCTCTTCCCCCAGTAGTCACATCAATACCTGACTCCTTTCCCCAGTAGTCACATCAATACCTTTCTCTCTTCCCCCAGTAGTCACATCAATACCTGTCTCCTTTCCCCAGTAGTCACATCAATACCTTTCTCTCTTCCCCCAGTAGTCACATCAATACCTGTCTCCTTTCCCCAGTAGTCACATCAATACCTGTCTCCTTTCCCCCAGTAGTCACATCAATACCTTTCTCTCTTCCCCCAGTAGTCACATCAATACCTGACTCCTTTCCCCAGTAGTCACACCCGTGTTACTTTCATGTATAAGTTGTCACGCCTTTGTCATCATGATCTTATCAGCAGATGTTGCGGTAATTCAGTGATCATTGATAAAACCTAAAAAACAGGTAACAACTAAGTTATTTACTGATCATCTGTGGATAAAAGTCCCAACATGGAGCATCTCCAGGTCACATTTGGCAGACCGATACCATGCCTATGTCTTTACCATCACAACCCTTTATATACTGTAAAAGACTGGAGAATAATGTAGTGAGAATGGAGAGTCCGTGAGATAGTGAGTATAGGCGTTCTATAATAATACTACATAGGTGATCCACCATGCCGGCCCTAATAGAGGAATAGATGATTATTCCAGTCATTGGACAATCAGGTCACCAGATGTTTGCCAAAAATATGTCTGTTCTAGGGTTGAGCCGATCTTGAGATTTCAGGATCGTTTTTAAAATCCAATTTCCGATCATTTTCCAGCCAATCCCAATCATGAAATTTGCTTGATCGCCAATCGGGATCCGATCTTTTCCGATCTCGATCGCTCAACCCTAGACTGTTCTGGTTTGTGAAGAAGCTTACAGAGGATTTGCTGAGGTCTGGATATATATATATATATATATATATATATATATATATATATATATATATATATATATTTATTATCTACCAGCAGTATCATATTGATGGTGATAGGTTGACTATCTCCTTCCATTCAAATGTGAAGGTTTGACTTAAAGGGCTTGTTCCCCATTCTGTTCTTGATGGTCTACCCTCAAGGTAAGACATCGACCAATTAAAATGAAATATGTTGGAATGCTTGGAAAGAAAATATAATATGATATATGACCTCATGCACATGTCTAATTGCCCTATTAGTAGAAGTGTACACGTTGAACAATGAAGTGAGTGGTTGACCTATATCACAAATAGAGCAGAGTTGAAGCGTCTTAAAGGATTTCATACTCCTTGTCATAAAAACTCAATAAAAAGATGCCAGCTGGCTGAGCTATGTAATTATTCTGTCTTTATCCAGTCACTCATACATTTGGGAATGTCTTGGATGCATTTGGCATTACATTGTGTCATGATTACGTCTTGGGTACACTATATAAAGTAGGAGATCCAAGACGAGGAGCATCAGAAACCTCAGCATCTCCTCAAGTGCTAACAAGTCCTCAAGCTTGACTTTGGAATCAACATGGCCGCTCAGAAGTCCATCACCAAGACTGCACTTTGCTCTCTTGCCATCTTTGCAATCTTAAGTCTCCAGGGTGCAGGTAAGTGTTTTTGCAATGGGGAATTGGAAATTTACATGGACTAGGTTAAAAAATGTTGGAGATTCCACCAGTCCGACTTGTCCTCTGCCATAAGTCTGACTTATTCTAAACTCCTCGAGAAAGGACAAAGATTCTTCCATGTGTATTTACTTAGCCGCCTATTCATAGCCGCCATCTTAGTGCAAATTTCATCATACTGGGAAACACATCAGATTTTTTTTAACATATGTTAAATTTAAAAATGTAAATTTGATGTTTTTACTATTTCCAAGAATTGAAATAAATCTAAAATTAAAATCCAAAAAGTAAAGTCATCTGTAAAATCTTCCTAGGAATGAATCACTAAAACCAAATATTCATTCAAAAGATAATTACATTTTAATAATTAAATGAATAATTAAAAATAGAATCAGATCTAAAATATAAATTGAAAATTTGGATTCATTTGTCAGAATTTGTTGAATATTTTGAGAATATTAATATTTTTTTAGAATTATTTATAATTCTTATTATTTACAATGATACATTTTATGACTATTTCAATATTGTGTCATTTTTTTGAAAGTTGAATTTTCATTTTTAAAATTCTAAAAGAAATTCAGCGACTTTCAGTATTCCGACATTGAACGCTAGCCCAAAGATGGGGAAAGAAATCCCACTGATCCTTGACATATAATATTAAGATTTTGAGCCCAGTCTTTTTATATCCTTAAATCTACAGACTCTGAAAAAAGATTAATCTATAAAATTGCTAAAAATATTGATCAATCAGAAATGTTACTTCTTATTTGTAATTTTTTTTTGTCTATTTTTTTTACAGATGCGCAGAATTGCACTTTTGATAATAACTGTAAGTATATTAAAAAAAAAATTCAGAATATTTTATAACAAAATAGGGGTTAAATACTGAATTAGGGGGAGGAGTCAATATCTTTTTGGTAGGAGAATGAAAGAAATGATAGCATCTGGTCCGTCAGAGGACCAGATCAATAGACAGACAACTAAAATCATGGGCACAAATAGAGCCTGATGGAACCCATTGAGTATAATGGCATCCATTGAGTGTCCATTGGACAAGAAAATTGGACGTGCAGGATTTTTTCATCTGGCGATTGTAGCCAGACACTGCAATGGAGAGTCCGATGGAGATGTGACCTAGCTTCATAACGTGAACTTTCCCCAAAAGCTCTGTCACATACATAGTCCTTGTTGTATTGATTGTCTATGTATTTCATGTTGTCTCTTCCTCTTTCAGATGTCCCCGGATGGGGTGTTGCTATGATTGTGATGGTGGCCATACTTTTACTTGGAATGTTGTGCAGTTGTGGTATTGTGGTAAGTAGTTTTTGGTAGATACTAATATTGGATAGGCATGGGGGCAACTTATGCCAGTAGGTCACCAAACCCAAAACTTTTGACAATCTATTAGTGATGGGTAAATGCCAAAGCTCATGAACTTCATGGTTAATGGCTACTGGTGGATTGTTAGAGGGACGCAAGTTGGGATTCTGTGCAGAGATGTTGGAAAACATTGGGTCTTGCACAGGAGCCCCCCAGTTGTCCATGTCTACCCTTGGATGGGACCATCGTTCTGATCTGGATTTTTCTCTGTACCTTGTGTTTAAAGGCTACAGGAGCCCATCAAGACCTCTACGATTTTTAGACAGACCCTCCAAGTCATCTACTGTGCTTTCATTCATGGTCATGTTATGGAGGCTTCTTATCCCTTATCCCATGGCATAGACAGCAGATTGTCTACTAAGCGACCTGTTTTGACGATCTTCTCCAACGTGCTCCAGAAGTTGAGCCACTCTTTCTTACGGGGAAATACTTCTTCTTATGTGGTCCATGCCACCGCTTTATTAGTTTTCATTGCTTAGGCCTTTGGTTATAGTCACACTGTTTTTGCAATGTTTTTAATATTAGTAAAATAATTGACTTTTTTCAAAAAATTTTAATTATTTTTTCTCTTTCCTTTCAGCCCCTAATGTGCAAGAAAGGAGGTGACGGATGCCAACGTGGATGCTGCATGGGAAATTAGCTTCAAGAACTGAAGCCCTTGACGTCATTTACTGAATGTGTATTATATTAGGTCTCTTTGTGGTTTTGCGCCATAATTTGGCCTTTGGTGTCTGGAATTTCTGTAATTTTCAGCGCATGTACCCGCATATTACTGAGGTTAATGCTGAAGACGTGTAAATACAAGAATTATTGTTTAAATATGTAAAGGCAAACTAATAAATCCCATAATGCAAAGATTTTATGTCTTCCTTGTAGTTTTTACGCTGTAGAGGTCTTATAGTGTTAGTTTTTCATTTCTTCTACAATTTTGGACCATACGCTCTAGTGGATAAAAAATGTTTTGCAGGATTTTAGTATTAATGACCTATTCTTGAGATAGGTCATCCATATAAGATTGGTGGGGTCCTTCCTTGGGTAACCCCACTGATCAGTTGTTCGGCCACCATTTGAGTTGAGTTGCATGGCCTTGTCCAAATGAATAGGATTGAACTGCAATACCAGGCACAGCCAATATAGTGACGTGACTTCAGGCCTCATCGAAAAACTACACCCTCTTCTAGCAGTTCACTGTTGGTTTGGGCTAGATATTGGGATAGCCCATCAGTATCAGATTGACCTTTGGCAGTTCTGGCTTCAGCGGTTCCAAGGGGCCAATTTCTGCAGCCTTGCTAACATTGGTCCTTCTACCTATACAACAAGGACTTAGTAGTGAATGTGTAGGGTATAAAATTGGATGGGGTAAAGCCACTATACTTTGCACAATGAAGATTCTTCAATTTCCACTTCAAAACTTCTGAATGTGGAGGTGTCAGTAAATGGAACCCACCAAATCTAATATCAATGGCCTATCTTAATGATAAACCAACAATATTATTCTTCTGAGAAATCCCTTGTAATGTTCAGTCAGGGCAGCATAGTCATTTTATAAGCCCCATAATTCCTTGGGTCGCCTCCAACTTCTCTGGTATCCACTAGAGATGAGCGAACAGTGAAATATTCGAGATTCGATATTTGTTTCGAGTAGAGCCTCAATATTCGACTACTCAATTGAATATTGAATCCCATTATAGTCTACGGGGGGAAAATGCTCGTTTCAGGGAAAACCACTTTTGAGTAATAGAGAGTCACCAAGTCCACGAGTAGCAGGAGTAGAGTGTTTAGGAGGAGCGCTGTGCAGTTAAAGCGCACGGACCCCATTATAGTCTATGGGGTCCATGCGCTTTAACTGCACAGCGCTTGCAGTTGCGCTGATAAAAAGTAACCTCCCTTGTAACAGCAAGCTGCCAGCTCTCCTGACTAGCAAGGACGAGCCTGCTGCAGAACCAACGTTGATTTGCCACAGGCTCGTCCTTGCTAGTCAGGAGAACTGGCAGCTTGCTATTATGAGGGAGCTTACTTTTTCTCATAGGAATTAATTGACCAGCGTTGATTGGCCAGTGTACAGCATTCAGCCAATCAACGCTGGTTCTGCTGGAGGCTCATCTGTGAGGAGGTGGAGTCTAAACTCGGACCACAATGGAGACTGCTGTAGTTCGATCTTAGACTCCGCCTCCTCACAGACGAGCCTCCGGCAGAACCAGCGTTGATTGGCCGAATGCTGTACACTGGCCAATCAACGCTGGTCAATTCATTCCTATGAGAAAAAGTCAGCTCCCTCATAACAGCAAGCTGCCAGCTCTCCCGACTAGCAAGGACGAGCCTGCTGCAGAACCAGCGCTGATTTGCCAAATGCGATACACTGTATAGCAATCAGCCAATCAACGCTGGTTCTTAATCGAATATTTACTGTGAATAGCTAGTAGTATTCAATTGAGTTCGAAATATTTTGAATACCGTAGTATTGGATCAAATACCTACTCGACCGAATACTACTCGCTCATCTCTAGTATCCACCCGTTTCCACTTGCTGCATATTGATCCTGTTGGGTGCGTCTATGCTGCCTCAGCACTCTCTTACTGTAGAATGCAGCATGAAGCTATTGCTACAGAGTTGCTGTCCCGATCCGCATAGTACAAAGATGGTGGACACTTCATCCCCTTCATACCAGAACCATATTATGTCGCAACCTTATGCATATGCTTTGGAGGATGGGCAGAAGAATTTGAATCTCCGAAACAATTTTTATAGTTTCTCCTCTCCTCTCCATCCATGATTGATTTCTCTCCTTTCATACACTGGAATTGTTCTTGACAATGGAGAAGGGACACTTAAAATATGTGTAGAATCCTTCATGGAATCTTATAGAAGACTTGTCACCAGGTCTGGAAAGCCCAATAACATATTTCATCTGAGTATTTTTGTTTATCCAAATCTGTTTAGTTGTTCCAAAGTTAGAAGCCCTGTTAGTGTTGTTACAAATTAGAGTCTGTTAGCCAAGTAGGCGTTAACCCAATGGTTTCTCTTTGGATGAGGTCTTTGTGTGCTGTATCCCATGCTCTGCTAATAGGCTGATGTATATATGTAAGTTGCGTCAACTATAAAAGGGCTTATATCAATGGAATGGACTTAGATAAACAAAACCACCAAATTCCTACCAGTTGATGTATGTCATTGGGCTTCCCAGACCTGGTGACAGGGCCTCTTTAAGGTTCGGTCTGCAGATATTACTTACCATACCTTTCAAGGGTAAGTATACATGGTGAGTAGGGTTGAGACGATCTTAAGATTTTTGATCATGTTCCAGCCGATCCTGATCGTGAAATTTGCTCGATCGCCAATTGGGATCTAATCTTTCCCGATCGCTCAACCCTAGTTACTTTATGTTTACGGAGTAGGGTTGAGCCGATCTTGAGATTTCAGGATCGTTTTTAAAATACGATTTTTGATCATTTTCCAGCCAATCCTGATCGCGATTGTGAAATTTGCTCGATCGCCGGTCAGGATCCGATCTTTCCCGAACCTGATCGCTCTACCCTAATGGTGCGTGGAGGATGGTGCAGTCTCTTTAACCTCATCATTACCTTACCAAAGTTTACAGCAGTTTCGCTCTGAGATTGGTTTTACTCAAGTCCAATATTTCAGTTTTCATTTTACCCTACAAACCTATTCATCAGTTACACTAGGTTTACATCTGCATTAGGGTTTCCATTCTCCGGGACCACTTGGGGACCCAAAAAATAGAAACCCAATCTGCTTAAAAAACAGTTACTCACAGAAACCAGCAGATCCCATAAACGTTAAAGGGGTCTGCCAGCTTTCTGCTCAAAAAATTGCAGAGAGAAAAGTTCTGCTTGCTCAGATTGCCCTAATTCGGCCAGAAAAAGGAACCTTATGTCCTAAGCTATGAACTCTTGGGGGAAGTGTGATATAGTAGAGCTAGTGGTATACTGTGTGAGAATATAGACAAGATTAAAAAATTGTCTCGAGAATCGTGAAATGTGCTTTATTTTGGCACGCATTGTTCAGTGGGCACACAGATTGTCCAAGAGCCTGGAGACAGGGAAGACTGAGCGAGCCCTATAAGAATAGCACAAGTTCACTAAACCAAATATTATATTTGTTGAAACGAATCTCCCTGTCATATACACTCATTGACAAAAAAAAATCAAGTACCTAGATAGAAATATTGGATTACCTGCAATGTCTCGGGCAGATGTACGGATGAATACAGGTGTGGTCTGACATTGGGTCTTGTAACAAAAGTTGTAAAAGTGCTTCTAGTTGCACTGCAAATAAACTCTCAGAGGCTACTTTTACATTGTGTACCTCTTAGTTAGAGGTTGTTGACTACTAGATAGGCCTCTATATCGCACACCTGGTGAACAGGTCCTGGACAGCCCAGACAGATCACCAGTATAGAGGATTGTGGGATCCCCTGACAAGCCTGAGCAGATGCTACAGTTTCTTTGTCCATCATCCAGACACTGTTGGCGCCTTCATTACATCCACTTGGACCATTTACTGACACTTACCAGAAAGAAATGTGATGTCACAGCGCCCATTATATATTATATATCCTGCATTGACAGAGAACACTGGGTTTGTGTACAAGAAACCTGGACAGCTAAGGATTGGAGCCATATTGTTTTTAGTGATGAATCCAAGGTTAAGGATCAGATGATGATTGGGTTGGAGGATGGAGACCTTGTGATGAGCCCTTCAATCCTGCCTTTGCAACACACTGCCCCGAACATAGGACAGTCGGTCATGCTTAGTAGTGATACGAGGGACATTAACAGCTCAGTGATATGTACAGGAAATCTTGCCAAATGTTGTCTCTCTTGACTGTGTGGGGACCACACAGTATATAATAATGTGTGTGGGCCACTGTGGAGCATATAATACTGTGTGGGGACCATTGTGGAGCATATAACACTGTGTGTGGGCCACTGTGGAGCATATAATACTATGTGGGGACCATTGTGGCACATATAATACTGTGTGTGAGCCACTGTGGAGTATATAATACTGTGTGGGGGTCACTGTGGAGCATATAATACTGCGTGTGGGGGCTACTGTGGAGCATATAATACTGTGTGAGGGCCACTGTGGAGCATATAATACTGTGAGGGGGTCACTGTGAAACATATAATACTGTGTGGGGGCCACTGTGGAGCATATAATACTGTGTGGGGGGTCACTGTGGAGCATATAATACTGTGTGGGGGTCACTGCGGAACATATAATACTGTGTAAGGGCCACTGTGTGCATATAATACAATGTGGGAGCTACTATTGATCATACCATACTGTGTGGAGGCCACTGTCGAGCATTATAACATCTATGGGTAAATGTCAAACATAACCTGTATACCTTCCTGTCTTACCATATCCCATCTTGTATCCAGACTAGATTATTCAACGGGGTCATAGAGCCCAATTGTTCAGTTTTCCCCAATAACCTTCTGCTCTGTAATATTGTCATCACTTCCGTAGATCATCATTACATCACGCTGAGATAGTTCAGTCCTTATTCAGACATTAGTAAATAAGTATTCAGAGTATTATCCACCATTCTGGTAAAGTTATCTACTTGCACATAGAAACGTCATCCCAACAACTAGTAGGAAAAACCAGACTCATACTCCGAAACAATTACTAGGTGAGAAGTGACAAATACTAATAAAAAGCACCGCCATGTGGATTAGTCACCCGCACATTGTCTTACACTACAGTCACCATGTCATGATAGTCCCACAAACCTGAGCTCAGCGCAGGAACATCTGGGGCAGTGACTACTATGCAGCAGAACTGGATTGTCCTTTAGATGTCTCTTTTGTGAGTTGTGACAGCTCTGACATGGACATGACACAGAATGTTTAGTTACAGGCCGATAGAACCCAAATAGAACATGGAAGTCTATTAATAACTGGTATTATTGTTGTGGCAGACTCAGCTCGGCTTCACCGCGCACGGCCGTCTGAATTGCCCTTATCGTGTTTCTAGTTTGTCCTATAAGCACACAGCCTTATTTTTGGTGTGGGTGCTATCTCTTATCTATATTATAATGGGCACCATATGGACCCGTTCATGCTTATGGCTCAGTGTGAATAACTATAGGAACCTTGACCATGGGACCGAGCCACAAAACATGGAGCAGATCTTATTCCCGTCTATGGTTCAGTCTTGTCTAGTTTGGTAATAGAGTCTGTTGCACACATAGACCGCTCATAGATGTCATCCTCGTGCCGTCTGTTCGGCTTTCCACAAACCCCACCATGGTTATGTGTATGGGGCCCGTTCCTGCAGATGTCATATACTCACCACTAACTAACTTGTTCTATTTTGCTTTGGTCACAGTTAGAGAAGGAGATTTTGTAACTTGCTAATCTTAACCTATCTAACTCTCCTTTCTATTTCCTATCTATCTATCTATCTATCTATCTATCTATCTATCTATCTTCTATCTATCTATCTATCTATCTATCTACAGTGTTGGCCAAAAGTATTGGCACCCTTGCAATTCTGTCGGATAATACTCAGTTTCTTCCAGAAATCACAAAATTGCAATCACAAATTCTTTGGTATTTTCTTCATTTATCTTGTCTTCAATGGAAAACCACAAAAAGAATTGTCAAAAAGCCAAATTGGATATAATTCCACAGCAAACATAAGAAAGGGGTGGACAAAAGTATTGGCACTGTTTGAAAAATCATGTGATGCTTCTCTAATTTGTGTAATTAACAGCACCTGTTACTTACCTGAGGCACCTAACAGGTGGTGGCAATAACTAAATCACACTTGCAGCCAGTTGAAATGGATTAAATTTGACTCCACCTCTGTCCTGTGTCCTTGTGTGACCACATTGAGCATGGAGAAAAGAAAGAAGACCAAAGAACTGTCTGAGGACTTGAAAAGCAAAATTGTGAGGAAGCCTGAGCAATCTCAAGGCTACAAGTCCATCTCCAAAGCCCTGAATGTTCCTGTGTCTACCGTGCGCAGTGTCATCAAGAAGTGTAAAGCCCCTGGCACTGTGGCTAACCTCCCTAGATGTGGACGCAAAAGAAACATTGACCAGAGATTTCACCGCAAGATTGTGCAGATGGCGGATAAAGAACCTCGACTAACATCCAAACAAGTCCAAGCTGCCCTGCAGTCCGAGGGTACAACAGTGTCACCCCGTACTATCCAGTGTCAGCGTCTGAATGAGAAGGGACTGTATGGGAGGAGACCCAGGAAGACCCCACTTCTTACCCACAGACAGAAGCCAGGCTGGAGTTTGCCAAAACTTACCTGAGAAAGCCAAAACCGTTCTGGAAGAATGTTCTCTGGTCAGAGGAGACAAAAGTAGGAAAAGGCCTCAACATAGAGATACAGGGGAAAAAAGAGAAGAAGACGCCCCCTACAGTCAGACATGGCGGAGGTCCCTGATGGTTTGGGGTTGCTTTGCTGCCTCTGGCACTGGACTGCTTGACCGTGTGCATGGCATTATGAAGTCTGGAGATGACCAACACATTGTGCAGCATCATGTAGGGCCCAGTGTGAGAAAGCTGGGTCTCCCTCAGAGGTCAGGGCTCTTCCAGCAGGACAATGACCCAAAACACACTTCAGGTCAGCACTAGAAAATGGTGGTGAGAGAAAGCCCTGGAGACTTGTAAAGTGGCAGCAATGAGTCCAGCCCTGAATCCCATAGAACACCTGTGGGGGAGGGGGAGAGATCTCTTGGTGGCAGTTTGGAGAAGGCCCCCTTCACATCTCAGGGGGGACCGCGAGCAGGTGCCAAAGAAGAAGGGTCTAAGATTCCATCAGAGCCTTGTAAGAAACTCATTGCTGGTTAGCGGAAGCGGTTGTGCGCAGTTATTGTGTCTAAAGGTTGTGCTACCAAGTATTAGGCTGAGGGCGCCAATACTTCTGTCCGCACCAGTTCTGGAGTTTTGTGTAAAATGATCAATGATGTGACTTTTTTTTCATTCTCTTTTGTGTTTTTTCATTGCGAGCAAAATAAATGAAGATATTACCAAAGAGTTTGTGCTTGTAATCATTATCTGGGGGACAGCGAGGATTATCTGACAGGACTGCAGGGGGCGATACTTATACTGTATATACCCTGTGTCACTTATATACTATATAAGAGTCTGTGCTGTGTAATCATTATCTGGGGGACACCGAGGATTATCTGACAGGACTGCAGGGGGCGATACTTATACTGTATATACCCTGTGTCACTTATATACTATATAAGAGTCTGTGCTGTGTAATCATTATCTGGGGGACAGCGAGGATTATCTGACAGGACTGCAGGGGGGCGATACTTTTGGCCAACACTGTATCTATCTATATCTTTCTATCTTCTATCTCCGTATCCATTAGTAAAGCAATGAGTTGTCACTTGTAGAGATTAGAATGCAGCGTGTTTGTCGCTCCATCTGATAACGTTTTATCAGATTTCATGTAGCTACAAGAACTTTCTTCCTCTCACGTAGCAGTAACATGAGTCAGTGCAGTGATTAGCACAAGGTGCAATGACAGAGCAGAAAGGCTCCTGCCCAACATATAAAGGAATTCCTAAGAATGTTATATAAATAATACAGATATTATTATAGGTGCACCATAAAGCGGTGTGTGACATCTGACAGGCGGTGCACATGCCGCACCACTATATACTGCCAGGTCGTAACATATACTTTGGCCTCGTTGATATTATGCAGCATGTGAGTCTAATAAAAGATCATTGTATTGGTTCACATCACATTTTTTAAAATCTTGAAATAACTAAGAATTTTGGACGTCCTGAAAGCCGCAAAATCATTTCTATTCAGATATTTAGATCTTAATACATTTGTCGTAAAGTGTATAAAAACACTAAAATTCATAAATTTCTTGGATTTGTAGGGACTAGGGTTGAGATGATCTTGAGATTTCAGGATCGGCTTTAAAATCCGATTTTTGATCATTTTCCAGCCGATCCCAATCGTGAAATTTGCTTGGTTGCCGATCGGGATCCGATCTTTCCCGATCCCAATCGCTCAACCGTATTCATGATATATACATGAAAAGGGTTGGGCGGATCTTGAGATAACCTCTGACCTCCATCCCGCCAGAAAAGATCGGGATCAGAATTCCGATCTTGATTGTGAAATTTACTCGATCGCCAATCAGAATCCGATCTTTTCCGATCCCGATCGCTCAACCCTAGTAGGGACAGTGGTTTTAAGCATTTTTGTCATTAAGGAATCTTGTTCATGTCCAAGGAGATCCCAAAATCTTGTTACGTGATTGACTTGCTCAATCTTTGTCCATTCTCAAAGACACATGGACCCAATAGAAATCGATGGATCCATTTTTGATGCCCGTATTACGTCTGTTACAAAAAGATCAGTGGGTTGGATTTAAAGACCAATGAATCCCCCTCCCCCCCCTTTTTTTTTTTCTTTCTGCTGATCGGCTAAAAAATGAGCCAATAATTACCCTGACATAAGGGAGTAACAATTGTTAATAAATCTTTCAATGTTCTCTCATTGTTTGCGGGTAGCGCATCCCTTATTACAAAGAGTGATAGGCCACCGGCGATCAAATCAAATCAAACAAGCTTTATTGGCACGTCCGAATAGATATTTGGCATTGCCAAAGCTAGTAAAGTGTGTGGGGGGGGGAGTTGGATTCGGGTGGGTCAGTGGTGGGTATGGTGGGGTGGGTGGTTTGGGGTATAACAGTCTGTGGAGTCTCATCTTCCTCTTAGTTGGTGACCACTATATGGGGAGGTGGGGTGGGGTGGGTGGTTTGGGGTATAACAGTCCGTGGAGTCTCATCTTCCTCTTCGTTGGTGACCGCTATATGGGGGGTGGGGCAGGTGTATTGGGATAAATATAACAGTCCGTGGAGTCTCATCTTCCTCTTATTTGGTGACAGCTGGACACGTATTGGGCAGCGATCTCCACAGTGGCCTCTTCTTCTCCCAGTAGGATGTAGAGTTTCCTCTTCTCGTCTGGGATGTGGGCAGAGAGTCTTTGGTAGTAGACGGCCCTCACAGCTGAGTATTTGGTGCAGTGTAGCAGGAAGTGGGTTTCGTCTTCTAGGGCCCCCTGTTCACAGTGCTGGCACAGTCTGTTCTCCCGTGGCTTGTACGTCTGCCTGTATCGCCCCGTCTCCATCTCCAGGTTGTGGGCGCTCAGTCTATACCAGCTCAATCAATGATTCCATCATCTCATGAACCAGCGAACACTTGTCCATCGGGTGATCCTAAGCCCTATAAGACAGAACGATTATTGGGGAAAACCCCTGTACAACAGTTTTTTCCCAAAAAATCCAAGCCAAAATTCTAAATTCAATTTTTTTTTGCGAAAGATTTATTCGGTCTAATGGAAACCAAAGTATAGAACTCTTGCTTCTATGTATCAGTTACATGGCGAATACTTCTGAATCTTCTATCAGGCAAGCAAGGTATACGATGAAATTTTTGGTCACTGTGTCCCTGTTTACATAAGAAGAACATCCCCAAAATGTAAAGACGTAAAAATTGAAGTCAATTTGGCAAGTCAACAAAAACTTGTCAACTGCCAAAGAGCAAAAATCCCCTATATACTCTACATCAGCGATTCCCAACAGGGCTGTCGTGGAAACCCACCAGGGGCCGCAATATTCTGGTTGGGAAGATGACTACACGCCTTCATGCAACATTATCTGTATCCTCGGAAAATTTTTGTCTGTTGGTAAAAATTATTTGGTGGAGTTGCACCAAGGAAATTTTTGTATGTTGGGAACCAATGCTCTATAGTATGGAGGGATCTAGTATGGAAGCCCCAGAGCAGTAAGTCATGGATTTTTCCTATGTGTCACGCCTAAGGGTGCAAACGATCTCTTATATCGGTCAGACTGAATCCCGTGGCACAGGTGAATGGGAATTAAAAAAATTCTTGTTAGTGACATTGTATCATACTAAGAATGCCAGTGTTTAGATTTTAGGAGCAATAAAATATTATTTACTCAAAAGATTAATCAAAAAGTCATTAGGTGGACAGGTGAAGATTCTACGAAGATGGATGTAGATTGATATTGTAGTAGCCGGAGCTATAAGGCAGACATGTGCACATTCCTCGTAAAGTCTAATGTAATAAGACAATTGTATTGACCTCTGTCGTAAAATGATTGCTCTACTAAGAATGGCAGAGCCCGAGCAATAAAATCTAACATAAAGTGCCAGCCTAGTACACTCTGCAATTATTCCATGATCATCTATACACTCATATATTTGGGAATGCGTTGGCTATACACAGACGGGCCATGTGTCATTGCCCGGTGAAGAGTATAAAAAGCCGATGTTGATGGAGAAAGGCTATCACAGCTTTGGGAATTATCTTGAAGTAACTACCTGTCTCTGAAAGGACCTAAGAAAGAAGATGGCAGCTCAACGTACATTGGGAAAGTCTGGACTCTTGGTTCTGGCCTTGTGTGCCATGCTGAGCCTACAGGGGGCAGGTAAGAGATTTGTACAATATCACAAGGGTTAGGCATTATGTATATGACTTAAGGTTCTCCATGTAACTCTACCTTGTAGAAGATGGCAAAGTTCTCATAGAGAAGTTTCCACTAAGTTTCATCCAGTCCACTATATGATGGGTTAGGAATTTTGTCATTGGGGCAATGGACTGTATTGTCCTGGACAGTTTATTTTAGTCAGATGTGTTAATCTAGATAACTTGTGATGTCTCCCAACAGTGTGTGGTTATAGCAGTGCTTGACACATCACATTGGGATAGGGTATCTAACATGTCTTTGCGATGTGTAAGCTGATAGAGTCCTCCAAATGTTAGTAAGCCATGGAAATTATGGATACTTCTTTCGAAGGACTCTAGCTACTAGATATGGAATCCTGACTGATGACGAAGGGAGGTCAGTAGGTCATGGAGGTCCCAAGATTCTCAAAAATGGTGGTCATTCCAGCTCAAAAACCATCACTGATGCTAATATCTGACTTGACCATGTTGGACAAAAGTGAATTACAAAGAACTGTAATAAGTTTTTATATAACGTGAACTCAACAGGATGTTTACTGAGTTGAGTAGAGTAGACTCGATCAGAGAATGTTTCCATGTTCAAAATGCAACAAGGTCACTGTGAAGTCCATGTATGAGAGCAACCCATGGAAGAAAATCTTGTAGATCAAAGATATTTATATTCAAGCATTTCAACAGCTTATATCAGTTTCTGCAATTCAGGGGAATATAGTTGTAGGATAATGAATGAGATCTGGTCAAGGTTTCCAGTTCCAGGACCTTATCTTTGGTAGATGTTCTCTGCTCTAGTACACAGAAGGGCCCCATCTCTCAGACATAGTGTAGTCAGCTCATTTCACACATTTATAATGTATTTATAGCTTTTCTACTGTTTGTTGCATTCAGTTTACAAACATGTCTGTAATATCTGCTTATTGCCTTCTTGCAGATGCACAGAATTGTACCTATAACGGTAAGTATCAGATAACTCCACTATATACACTGGATCTTAGACATCTAACGTACAGAATTTACCTTTCACGAGATTGTGAAAATGCAGCACATTGTAAAAATTTTCAACATTGACATAAACTTAATGTTCTCCAACCTGGTCCTTTTATACATCGCACGTTCTCCAACCTGGTCCTTCTATACATCGCACGTTCTCCAACCTGGTCCTTCTATACATTGCACATTCTCCAACCTGGTCCTTCTATACATCACATGTCCTCCAGGCTGGTCCTTCTATACATCACATGTTTTCCATCCTGGTCCTTCTATACATCACATGTCCTCCAGCCTGGTCCTTCTATACATCACATGTTTTCCATCCTGGTCCTTCTATACATCACATGATCTCCAACGTTTGTTCGAAATTTCCTCCTAGTTGACCTGGTGGAATGTTCTTGCTTAAATATATATATATATATATATATATATATATATATATATATATACATGCATCTCCCTTGTTGCCCCCATTCTGTGGTTGCAGAGTGCAGCCAGTCCTGTTCCTCTGCCTCCCTTGCTGTTGCTCCTATGTCCACCTCTAGTCTTCCTCTACTACCTAGAGTTGGAGCATCAGTAGAGGTGGCAGAGGAACACGATGTACTGTACTTGCTACTCCCTGCAAACCTAATAATGGGACACCTGCCTATATATAGGTCAGTAGACTTACCCAGTATTTTGTATAGGCCCCTTAAGCCATAATCTTTTGTATTCTTTTTCGCAGGAACCCCTGGGTGGGCCATTGCTGTCCTTGCTATGCTGGCCATCCTTCTAGCCGCACTACTCTGCAGTTGCTGCCTTGCTGTAAGTAAAAAATTTGCCTGCTTGTAAAAGAAAATAGTGTAAATGTCTGAACTAGTCAGAATACTAAACATGCCCAACCTGCTTTCCTGCTGCTGAAAACCTAAATCTGTCAGCAAGCCAAAGGCGTCTCTTAAAGGCGACCCATTCAGCTTATATAGGGCCATCGGAGAATGGAGACCTCAGGCTCTTCCATCCAGATGGCTCCTGGGTGACCCCACACTCCAGAGGGTCTACATAGGTAGTCAATAGTTGCCCAGGTCCTGGTGAGAAGGAGGGACATGAATGTCTATCCCTTGTGTAGTGGTCCATAAATCTCAGCACCATCTAAGATGAAGGTCCATCTTGATCTTCGGGTCCTTCTTTGTACCCCAGTGGCAGTATGCTGTCACCAGATGTCAGGGCGCACTGAGAGTCGTAGTCTCACAAGAGCTGGGAAGCCGCGGGTGGACGATTATTTCTGTACTGGACAATGAAGAGGCTTGATGCTATTTTGTGCGTGTACGTTTTTGGTGGCCATTATTTATGTTCTGTTTCCATTATTTGTAGCCCTTGTGCACCGGCATGTGTCAGGGAGGCGATGATGGCTGCCAGAATGGAATCTCCTTTGGAAAGTAAAACTGAGACCACGATGACGTTAACAAACCCGACCTCACCTGCACAACCTCAACCTTCATGCACATTCTGGATTTCGTAGCGCTGGTCTTAGATCTAATATAATATTATATATATACAATATGGGAAGCCTTTAAATATGTGATTAGACAAAATAAAATAATTAAATATAAAGTCTGTGTCAGCTTGTTTCTTTTCTTCATCGTTTCCTCTTCTTTACCTCCTCTTCTCCTTCCTCTCCCTTTCCATCTTCCTTCTTTGTCTACATCTTCCTCACATATGGACCATATGAGGACATATTTATTGCTATAGACGGTGCGGAGTCTACGGCTCAACAAGGGGGGGGGGATGGTCAAAAAGATTCTTTTGCCCCAATTCCTGACACCAGTTAATATTATGTAACCATTCTCCTTGGCTAGACACAAAGTGTGATAAGTTCTGCAGTGTAAGAGCTGTAATGTATTCATCCTGGGTGGAGTGACCTGAGGCTAAGGCTGAGTAAGACACTTCAGATACATTGTTTACAGTAAGAACATTCCAGATCCTTGTAGTGTGGGCTCTACCTGATAATTATTAAAGCATTAATGTCGTGATTATGTCCATGGAATGAACCAAACATGATTGGCTGATTTCCAAGATCCATCCACTGATCTATCTCCTATCTATCTATCTCCTATCTATCATCTATCTATCTATCTATCTATCTATCTATCTATCTATCTATCTATTTATCTCCTATCTATCTATCTATCTATCTATCTATCTCCTATCTATCTATCTATCTATCTATCTATCTATCTATCGATCTATATATCTCCTATCTATCTATCTATCTATCTATCTATCTCCTATCTATCTATCTATCTATCTATCTATCTATCTATCTATCTCCTATCTATCTATCTATCTATCTATCTATCTATCTCCTATCTATCTATCTATCTATCTATCTATCTATCTATCTATCTCCTATCTATCTATCTATCTATCTATCTATCTATCTATCTATCTATCTATCTCTCTCTCTCTCTCTCTCTCTCTCCTATCTATCTATCTATCTATCTATCTATCTATCTATCTATCTATCTATCTATCTATCTATCTATCTCTCTCTTCTATCTATCTATCTATCTATCTCCTATCTATCTATCTATCTATCTATCTATCTATCTCCTATCTATCTATCTATCTATCTATCTATCTATCTATCTATCTATCTCTCTCTCTCTCTCTCTCTCTCTCTCATCTATCTATCTATCTATCTATCTATCTATCTATCTCCTATCTATCTATCTCCTATCTATCTATCTATCTATCTATCTATCTATCTCCTATCTATCTATCTATCTATCTATCTATCTATCTCTCTCCTATCTATCTATCTATCTATCTATCTCCTATCTATCTATCTATCTATCTATCTATCTATCTCCTATCTATCTATCTATCTATCTATCTATCTATCTATCTATCTCTCTCCTATCTATCTATCTATCTATCTATCTATCTCCTATCTATCTATCTCCTATCTATCTATCTATCTCCTATCTATCTATCTATCTATCTATCTATCTATCTATCTCCTATCTATCTATCTATCTATCTATCTATCTATCTATCTCCTATCTATCTATCTATCTATCTATCTATCTATCTATCTATCTATCTATCTATCTATCGAGCTTAAAGAAAACCAGTATCCTCTATGACCTGTATATGACTATATGACTACACCATCTCTAATATGTCACCTTACATATCATCCAGAAGGATTTGCATGGCCTGATACGCTGTAGATGACACGGCTAATCCTTTAAGATACAATAACTGGGGTTTGGTTCTCATTTCTGGCGGTAATATCATGTGGGTGTTCCACCTCCTCCATGACAAAGTCCCATAGATGTTTCTTTTTTTAGAAGTTGTGATTACTCCTGAGTGATATGTAGCCGTGTGTTAGGGATACCTTGTATCCAGTGTAATATCCTGTTATTTGAGGTTGTCAGACATCTCTTGTGTGTCATTTGTATTTATTTTTGGCTGTTGCTTGGTGTAACAAATTATGTCTAATGTAAAAAGGTGGACGTTGAAATCAAAAACAGGCTCAACCCCAACACCCTACCAGAACGTACAACACAGATGTCTAGGTGGCAGGTTGTCAAATGGTTTTTGCATTTACAAATATCTGATAAATTTGTGCCAGGTCACCATAGCACAAACATTGCACCAACCCGCAATATCCTATACAAGTGTGTTTAGCAGAAATATCATATAAAAAAACCCCTATAACAGTGTGCCAGGCCTAGATACCTATAGCATTGTGCTCTATAACTGTGTGCCAGGCCTAGATACCTATAGCCCTATGAAAAAGTTTGTGCCCCCCTATTAATCTTAATCATTGTTAGTTGTAAATATTTTGGTGTTTGCCATGTCAGTCTGATCTATCTAATAACTGATGGACACAGTAATATTTCAGGATTGAAATGAGGTTTATTGTACTAACAGAAAATGTGCAATATGCATTACACCAAAATGTGACCGGTGCAAAAGTCTGGGCACCTCAACAGAAAATTGCCAGAGGCGTACTCATGATTTTTATTATCCCTAAACGCCCACACTGTGTAATGTCCCCAGGTCCAATACTGTATAATGCCCCCTGCCTCCGAACTGTATAATTGCATTGCCTTGTGTTTTCACTTTGTAGGGCTAGAGGAGTGAGGAATAAGTAACACTCCATACTCACTGCTCCTTGGACTCCCCACTCCTTCCCTGGTCCTGGCACTTACATCAGAGCAATGGCGGCACACAAAAGGAGCAGAGGCCCTTGGAATGGCGAGAGCTGGTCATACTTCACTCACTTCCTATCCTTGACAATAACCATTGACTCCTTCCATCAGTACTGATAAATGTGCTTATTGGTTATCAGGCCCCCTTGTAGACACCCCTGCCCATAACAGTACCATAGGCTACACCAGACGGTTCATATTCTCTGTAAACTTGTGTCTGCCCAAGATGCCTCTTAACATTGAGCCAGACACAAGTACTCAATAACTCTGGGTACGTTTTAGATGCCCCATAATATTGTGACAGTGACAGATGTCCCCAAACAGCGAGATTGATTGTCTCCTAATTTATGAGCTACCAAAGGGTTAGCCTTACTACCTGTATACTATAATAAGTGCCAAGCTGTTTACTTGCATTACCTCTGAGATGTTCCTGTAATGTATCTCTCCAACCCCTACACTGATAGATCTGATCTGGTACCCTAACCCTCACTTATAGCCTTTTTCAGAGCTATAGGGGGTTTAGAAGTAGCAAATGGAAATAAGGGGCCACTGGTATGCTTTTGTAGGGCACTTAGTAAGGGCGGAAACTTTGGAATTTGGAATTTCTCGCCTGTATGGCCAAAGGTTGTGTTCAGATTTCTCCTGACCAAACATAACTATTCTGCACTCCTTATTATTATTACTATATTATTACTATATTGCTGTCACATCTCCTCTGCTCTGGAAGAATTAGTGTATATTGCTTAGTGTCTATTCTACTGTACCTGTAGGGGTTGCTGAGTGTATAGGCTACTGAGCCTGCAGGGGATGCTGAGTGTACAGGCTACTGAGCCTGCAGGGGATGCTGAGTGTATAGGCTACTGAGACTGCAGGGGATGCTGAGTGTATAGGCTACTGAGCCTGCAGGGGATGCTGAGTGTATAGGCTACTGAGCCTGCAGGAGATGCTAAGTGTATAGGCTACTGAGCCTGCAGGGGATGCTGAGTATATAGGCTGAGCCTGCAGGGGATGCTGAGTGTATAGGCTACTGAGCCTGCAGGGGATGCTGAGTGTATAGGCTGAGCCTGCAGGGGATGCTGAGTGTATAGGCTGAGCCTGCAGGGGATGCTGAGTGTATAGGCTGAGCCTGCAGGGGATGCTGAGTGTATAGGCTGAGCCTGCAGGGGATGCTGAGTGTATAGGCTACTGAGCCTGCAGAGGATTCTAAGTATATGGGCTACTGAGCCTGCAGGGGATGCTGAGTGTATAGGCTGAGCCTGCAGGGGATGCTGAGTGTATAGGCTACTGAGCCTGCAGAGGATTCTAAGTATATGGGCTACTGAGCCTGCAGGGGATGCTGAGTGTACAGGCTACTGAGCCTGCAGGGGATGCTAAGTATATGGGCT
Source organism: Leptodactylus fuscus (assembly GCF_031893055.1). Lineage (NCBI taxonomy): Eukaryota > Metazoa > Chordata > Amphibia > Anura > Leptodactylidae > Leptodactylus > Leptodactylus fuscus. The sequence continues at coordinate 80,466,591 of NC_134275.1, forward strand.
ACTGAGCCTGCAGGGGATGCTGAGTGTACAGGCTACTGAGCCTGCAGGGGATGCTAAGTATATGGGCTACTGAGCCTGCAGGGGATGCTGAGTGTACAGGCTACTGAGCCTGCAGGGGATGCTAAGTATATGGGCTACTGAGCCTGCAGGGGATGCTGAGTGTACAGGCTACTGAGCCTGCAGGGGATGCTAAGTATATGGGCTACTGAGCCTGCAGGGGATGCTGAGTGTACAGGCTTCGAAGCCTGCAGGGGATGCTAAGTATATGGGCTACTGAGCCTGCAGGGGATGCTAAGTATATGGGCTACTGAGCCTGCAGGGGATGCTGAGTATATAGGCTGAGCCTGCAGGGGATGCTAAGTATATGGGCTACTGAGCCTGCAGGGGATGCTAAGTATATGGGCTACTGAGCCTGCAGGGGATGCTAAGTATATGGGCTACTGAGCCTGCAGGGGATGCTGAGTGTACAGGCTACTGAGCCTGCAGGGGATGCTGAGTGTATAGGCTACTGAGCCTGCAGGGGATGCTGAGTGTACAGGCTACTGAGCCTGCAGGGGATGCTGAGTGTACAGGCTACTGAGCCTGCAGGGGATGCTAAGTATATGGGCTACTGAGCCTGCAGGGGATGCTGAGTGTACAGGCTACTGAGCCTGCAGGGGATGCTAAGTATATGGGCTACTGAGCCTGCAGGGGATGCTGAGTGTACAGGCTACTGAGCCTGCAGGGGATGCTAAGTATATGGGCTACTGAGCCTGCAGGGGATGCTGAGTGTACAGGCTTCGAAGCCTGCAGGGGATGCTAAGTATATGGGCTACTGAGCCTGCAGGGGATGCTAAGTATATGGGCTACTGAGCCTGCAGGGGATGCTAAGTATACGGGCTACTGAGCCTGCAGGGGATGCTAAGTATATGGGCTACTGAGCCTGCAGGGGATGCTGAGTGTATAGGCTGAGCCTGCAGGGGATGCTGAGTATATGGGCTACTGAGCCTGCAGGGGATGCTAAGTATATGGGCTACTGAGCCTGCAGGAGATGCTGAGTGTACAGGCTACTGAGCCTGCAGGGGATGCTGAGTGTACAGGCTTCGAAGCCTGCTGGACAACTTTGAAGCTTTCAGAACTATGCATTCTTCTATGGATACATTTTTAGGGCTGACATCTCTGTACGAATACGTATGCATACATCAGAACTATACACAGACACTGTCATACTATCATGAATCCCTCATTAATCCCTTTGTAAATGGTGATGGATTTGTAACACGATCCACCCAATGATGAACATCCGTGACGTAAGTGTGAGTACAGACTATATAAGAGCAACTCTTCTAGGATATCTGTTAAGAAACTTCAGTGATCTAAAATAAATCTCGAGGACACACCGGAATGGCTGCTGAGAGTTACCACCGTAAAGCCGGCCTTTGGTTTTTGGCCTTCATTCTCGTGTTGAATCTGCAAGGGACAGGTCAGTAAAACATCATTTTCTTTACCAAACAATTTTGTTCATTTCTTAATGTTATTGCAATATTGTAGTCGTTGCTCCGATAGATATTTGCGCCGGTTCTCAGCTCTCCATGGCTACAGACTACGAGCAAACTCTGTGTAGTCAGATTCTGCAACAATGTTTCTTATTGCATTACACACAATAGAGAAGGATGTGAAGGGAGTAACTAAGACTGGACTGTGGGGTTAGAATATACATGGAGACACAGGGCTCTGCATAGGAGCTGAATACACAATACGGTAGGGTAATTTCTAGTCAAATCTATCTACAATCTATCTTATTCTTTAATGTATTATGTTGATAAGTAAAATGACTACAAAAGTATTCAGAGCTGTAATGGAAATTTCGAACCTTGAATATTTTAGCTTAGGTTTCTTCAGTTCTATGTAGTGATATGTAAATCTCGTATGTAACATATAAAGTGCGGTAAATCCATGGCAGAAACATCGACTACTATAAATCTGGTTGTGGCTTAGTTTATTATGTTATTAGTTATAATTGATATTATATGTCTCTCCACAGATGCTCAAACTAACACGACCAGCGCAGGTATGTACTGTATATACCCCTCATATATATTGGCTACCCTGATACATCAGTACAATACAATGTAACCAAAGCTTAGTTAGCGATTGAATTTTATAGCTTATAATATAGGATTTTGGGTTTCATTACAGTTCACTGTGGTACATACAGAAATGCTACATTTATATAGTTTTGGTTGTTGTATTTGTTCTGAGACCATTGTTCTTACTTTTCTTTGTTCTGTTGATGGAGCTGTCTGAGGGCTCGGTTTTTGTTGGATGTTCTGTAGTTTGTATCAGTACAATACAATGTAACCAAAGCTTAGTTAGCGATTGAATTTTATAGCTAATAGTATAGGATTTTGGGTTTCATTACAGTTCACTGTGGTACATACAGAAATGCTACATTTATATAGTTTTGGTTGTTGTATTTGTTCTGAGACCATTGTTCTTACTTTTCTTTGTTCTGTTGATGGAGCTGTCTGAGGGCTCGGTTTTTGTTGGATGTTCTGTAGTTTGTATCAGTACAATACAATGTAACCAAAGCTTAGTTAGCGATTGAATTTTATAGCTTATAATATAGGATTTTGGGTTTCATTACAGTTCACTGTGGTACATACAGAAATGCTACATTTATATAGTTTTGGTTGTTGTATTTGTTCTGAGACCATTGTTCTTACTTTTCTTTGTTCTGTTGATGGAGCTGTCTGAGGGCTCGGTTTTTGTTGGATGTTCTGTAGTTTGTATCAGTACAATACAATGTAACCAAAGCTTAGTTAGCGATTGAATTTTATAGCTTATAATATAGGATTTTGGGTTTCATTACAGTTCACTGTGGTACATACAGAAATGCTACATTTATATAGTTTTGGTTGTTGTATTTGTTCTGAGACCATTGTTCTTACTTTTCTTTGTTCTGTTGATGGAGCTGTCTGAGGGCTCGGTTTTTGTTGGATGTTCTGTAGTTTGTATCAGTACAATACAATGTAACCAAAGCTTAGTTAGCGATTGAATTTTATAGCTAATAGTATAGGATTTTGGGTTTCATTACAGTTCACTGTGGTACATACAGAAATGCTACATTTATATAGTTTTGGTTGTTGGATTTGTTCTGCGTTGTCATATTCTGAGTCCTTTGTTCTTACTTTTCTTTGTTCTGCTGACGGAGCTGTCAGGGCTCGGTTTTTGTTGGGTGTTCTGTTGTTTGTTATCAGTATCGTTTTGGGCTGATACAAGTTTTGTATCATTTTAATTGCATTATGTTTATATTAAAATTAATCCAAAACCAGTAATTGTGACATTGTACAATTTTGTAATCAGCACTTGTCCTGTATGCAGAATGTGATATTTTAATAGTGTGGATTGATGAATTTTTTGTTTCCTCTTATGTAATAATATGTTGCTGTTTTGCTTTTATATAACTATGTGAGGCTGCGTTTGATATTCCGTTTGGGGAGTCGCTCGGGGACTTGAACTCGAATGTTTTTTTATATATTTGTAATTCTTTTTTAAACTCTTTTTGTAATTTTTAGCATTTTTGGAACTGAGCATACAATAGCTTGATTGCTTGTATTGTACAATAGACTGCGATCCTGTTTATCCTATTATACCCTGCCTTTTGCAGGGCAGCATAGGAACCTTCCTTAGACCCCCAACGTCCATGACAACCCCTTAGCACTGATTGGTGGCCAGGATAGGAGGTATCACTGATCTTGACCACATCTCTAAGACTCAAATGCTTAAGGGCAAAAGGTTCTGGGCGCTCGTATTTTGCCCAATGCATTACTTGTGGTTGGTTGGCACATTAGGCCAGGGACATGGTTACAGGTATAAGAGGGAGAGAGGTGCAGTGTATTAGTGCTGGGAAGTTACTCGATATTCTTAAAAAAAAGACTTAAAGACAAATATTTCCTCTGTTTTTTCTGAAGCTGTGCCCGGCTGGGGTATCGCACTCCTGGTTCTAACATCCCTTATCCTGGCCTCACTTCTGTGCAGTCTTATATGCGTGGTAAGTCCCATCTTTATGTACATCTGTATTATTATCTAGTTTCTAGTCAGAGAAGGAACCCATTTAGGGCAAGATGTTCCTGAAGAGGAAAAAATAAACTGCAGATTAAAAATTCTAATTCTAGAACATTAAATTTACCAGAATAGAATATTATCAGTCATGCAATAACAATGGTGGTCCATCCCAAATGACCATAGGGCCCACAAAATATTAGAGCAGGGGAAACAGTGGTTAGCACTGTAGTCTTGCAGCGCTGGAGTCCTGGGTTCCAATCCTGCCAAGGACAAACATCTGCAAGGAGTTTGTGTGTTCCCCCCACGTTTGCATGGATTTCTTGTTTTTTGTTGGGTGTGCAGTAGCTTGCATTAGTGCCATTGTGGGTTACATACACGTTTTTTGCATTGTTTTACATGAGAAGTGACCAAAAACAGTAGCCCCAGAACTTGACTTGTGGTCAATGACCTTCAGTGACCTTTATTCTTTAAATTTCCAGAATATTCCACAGGCACACGATTATCTAGTTCGAGTCTTAAGATTCAGATTTTTTTTTTTTTTTTTATTGTTCTGCTACATTACAGTAATAAACAGAGGCAAGGAAGGCCTGGACTCATAGATAATGACCTTACATAATTGGATACAGTAAGCTACCGCTCATACTAACACTCCCTTTGTTCTTTCCTTTCCAGCCGCTGATGTGCAAGAACTGTGGCCAAGATTCCTTTAGGTTCCAAAAATAGCGAAAATGATGATTGTGGTGGATACAAGTTGCTTACCTATACTGACCGCTAATGTATGCGCTCCTCCAGACAACACCTCTATCATTGTATCAGCCTTTACTGCTCAATAAAATCTTATTATATTAAACTTTAACAAATGAAGGGAAATTTTTGTGTTTAAATTCTTAAAATTGTGTCCAAGGTCAAAAAATAAAAATGTCACATTGCCCCAGAAATCACATCTTCACAGTATTGTTCTCCAAAGGACAGCAATTTTTCTCTAGATGTGTCAATGTTTCCAACTTGATATCTCAAGGAGGCTGCAGTACGGTCTCCCAGGTTCCTCAATCATATCACAAAGACTGTACCATTACAATTCCATGTTCTTTGGGCTTGCACTTCTCCTAGCCTCTCGTCTACACCATTACAGCTCCAATAGGAACGGGCCCAAACTTTGCTACAGCTCTTGGCTAGCTTAGTGAAATGGAAAGGGGAAGATCTATCACTAGCGATGAGCAAATTAGTTTGGCACAAATGAAAATCATTACAAATTTTCAGAAAATTTTGGTAAATTTCAAACTTTTGGAAACCATCCTGTACAAAGAAGAAGACAGAGGATAAGGATCATGTAATCTTGAGTGGTAGCCACGTGGGCTTCCCCATAATGTGTGGTTAAATAGACACCTACCTGGAGAGAATACACCACCCTAAACACAGACAGACCCTGAGCCGGTACAGACTGAGCACCCACAACCTGGAGATGGAGACGGGGCGACACAGGCAGACGTACAAGCCACGGGAGAACAGACTGTGCCAGGACTGTGACCAGGGGGCCCTAGAAGACCAGACCCACTTCCTGCTACACTGCACCAAATACTCAGCTGTGAGGGCCGTCTACTACCAAAGACCCTCTGTCCACATCCCAGACTTCATATCTGCAGACGAGAAGAGGAAACTCTACATCCTACTGGGAGAAGAAGAGGCCACTGTGGAGATCGCTGCCCAATACGTGTCCAGCTGTCACCAAAAGAAGGAAGATGAGACTCCATGGACTGTTATAACCCAAATCACCCACCCCACTCCACCACCCCATATAGCTGTCACCAAACAAGAGGAAGATGAGACTCCACGGACTGTTATACCCCAAGCCACCCACCCCACCCCCATATAGCGGTCACCAACTAAGAGAAAGATGAGACTCCATGGACTGTTATACCCCAAACCACCCACCCCACCCCCCCATACCCACGACTCACCCACCCGAATCCAACTCCCCCCCCCCACACACACACACTTTACTAGCTTTGGCAATGCCAAATATCTATTTGGACGTGCCAATAAAGCTTGTTTCATTTGATTTGATTTGACATTTGTTACCCCGACTACCATTTGTTTATCCACATCCATATTTTTTGGTGATTTCGACATAACTAAGGCTACCTTGGCCAAAAGGAGTTGAAAGGGTTTGAGTACAGTATGACATGAACTCTCAACTCGAACCAAATATATTTGGACTAGATTGAATCTGACTGCTGATTTCATTGAATCTGACCCAAAATTGGGAAATTTACTTATCTCTTTGTATACTTGACTAAGTTGTTATCTGAACTGGATTATGGAGGTCCTTGGTCACCCAAGTCTAATGTGGTTGAGGACCTGTGTCTTCCCTGTCATCTGGTCCTGCTTGTCATCCAGAAGTCCAGGGAATTTGGTTGTCAAACCCCTCACAAGAATTAGTGTCCACAAGGTTTGTCACTAAATTTTCCCAAAAAATGGAAATAAAATCCGGACAGCTGCAAATAAATTGTTCAAAAATTTATAGGCAATTTTTTAATTATCACAAAGATCATTTAATTCCAAAATCCACAGAACCTTTAAGTTTCATTTTTGGAGTTTTTCCTTACGATTCTGTAATAACATCCACCCATAGAAAGTAAGAGTCAACGGCCAGATCTCCAAGCCAAAAAGTTGTTTTTTTTAGTTTTGATCTGTAGTTACTTGTTTTCTTTTGTAATAATACCAAGAAAGATACAATTGTGTTCAGAAATAATTTATTCATCGCTTATATATTGAATTTATCTTTTACATTTTTGACATTGAGATATATTTTTGAATTTTCACTTATATGATGATATAACACTTTGACGATAAAAAGCTTGAGTCATCCATGATAACTTTTCCAAGGTTTGTGAAGGTTCTTCAGAATTCTAGATCTGGAATGTTAAAAAATAACATGAATTTAATGAAAAATAATCATGAGTATAGGCTCACA